>NC_141875.1:25676818-25979848 GCF_056163025.1 Triticum urartu
CAACGCCAGCGTCTGAAAGGCATGCACCCACTTGATCTGCAGCCACACATAATTTTGTTCTAGGTCTTCCCTTTGCCCCGTCAATTGGGATACTCGAGTAGTTTTCATGTTAAACGGAAGATGACTGCAAAAGGACTCCATTGCCCCATTCATATATCATTCACTCTTAGCCGCATTATTTCTCTCTCGTATCTCCCCACAGCCCATGCATGATCATCGATCCAGTTTGCAACCCTTCTCTTTGTTGTTGACACAAATTTCAATGCTCATCGTTCGATGGCTAAGGCCTGCTGGTTCTTGGTCTTTGTGGGGGTGTGGTGGCTGCCACTGATACTGCTCGTGGTGGCCGAGGACCAGCAGGGTGGAGACTGCTCGGACGAGAAGTGCGGCAACGTCAGCATCTCCAGTCCGTTCTGGCTCACCGACAGACAGACTGGAAGATCATGCAGTGCTTTTCCCTACCAGGACTTCGATGTCGCTTGTACTAACAACAATTATCCATCTCTACGGAGCTCCCTACCTTTGAACATGGGCTTCAAAATCCTCAACATCTCTTACGAGCAACGCAGCTTGTATGCAGTCGATCTGGGCAAGCTGAACGTGTTGCAAGCCACCGACAAGTGCCATGCGGTGTTCTATAACACCTCAGTCAAATTGAACCAGCCGTTCAGGATCACCCCCGTCAACCTGAACCTCATCCTGTACAACTGCACCGAGGAGGACGGAGCAGCGGCCGCGGCACGTTGGAACATAGAGCTGGTGAAGATGAACGTGAGCTGCATGAACAAGTGGGAGGTGCTTGTCCGCACGGGAGTACATCATGACGCGACCGGGAACTATGCTAGCTACGCTCTGGAGGGCTGTGCCGCCGTCGTGGTGCCGGTGTCGGGCTCGTCGGCGAGGGCTAATGCGAGCGTCTATGAGCAGCTCTTCAACGATGGGTTCCTGTTGGCATGGGATCCCCCGCTTCATCCCTCTATACTTCCACGTAAGTTCACTTGCTAAATCATCTTTTAATTAGTTCGTAGGTGAGCTAGGGCGCCCAGTGCCTAATTTGCTTGGATTTCCCTTATCTAGCAAGGAATCAATTAAATTGTAATATGCTTGTTTTTGTTAGATATTTTACGGATCACCCCTTCTCTTTGCTTTGAAGTGGTTAACTATGCTCAACCACGATTAATTACTGGAACTCATGATTTGCATTACTTTAACAACTTATTATGTCAAGAAAGCTGAAATGCCGATTCTTAAAAGTGAAATGCTGAGAGAGAAATTTCGTACCATGACACTGCTGCGTGCAGAGCACACAATCCTTGG
The DNA here is from genome assembly GCF_056163025.1 of Triticum urartu. Lineage (NCBI taxonomy): Eukaryota > Viridiplantae > Streptophyta > Magnoliopsida > Poales > Poaceae > Triticum > Triticum urartu. Next base: position 25,678,136 of record NC_141875.1, read on the forward strand.
GCCGTCCGTATCGCTACTGTCTGTAGAGCTGCAGAGCAGACTTAGTCCTTGGGTCCATCTTTAGTCCACGGTTGGCCGTCACATCGCATAACACCATCTCATTAGTCAAGGCTTGTCCCATGGGTTCTCCAGACCTAATTATTTTCTTTTGAAAAATCATCCCTCAGCCAGTCAATTCCTTCGGACTCTGGCTGTCCCCCACCTCCATCTATTTGTCATTGCATATATATTGACCACCCAATTCATCACCAGATCTCCAACCTTTCCAGATGTACCCAACCAGCTTGTTGTTGCTCCTGTGGGTATGTTTCGCTTGCATCGCAGACATTAGACCAGGCGTGCAGGCACAAGCAGCCTGCCAACCGGAGCGATGCGGCAACCTGACCGTCTCTTCCCCATTTGGCATCGCCTTGGGATCGGAGGAGAACAGGTGCGCCCAACTTGGGTTCCAGGTCCACTGCTTCGACGGTGTCCCATACCTTGGGTACTACGAGGCTGGGTTCCGGCTCCAGATCCTCGACATCTTCTACAACAACGGTTCCCTGCTCGTCTTCGACGTTCACAAGCTCGGTGACTTCAATCTCTCCGGGGAGAAAGGCTGCCATGTCCCCAAGGCCAACGTGGCCACCAAAATCGGGCCTCCGTTCTCGATAAGCCCCCGGAACCAGAAACTCGTCTTCTACAATTGCACCCGGGCGCCGGCGGCCCAAGCGGGGCTGGTGGACACGGTGTGCCGGAACAACACGTTTGTCCGCACGGGAGGGCGCTATAATGCGTCGGGCGTGATAGACGGCAGCTACGCTTTGGAGGGATGCAACGCTACCGCCGTGCCGGTGCTGGGGGCATCTGGAGAGGCGAACCCCAGCGACTACGAGGAGCTCATCAGTGATGGCTTCCTCCTGACATGGCAGCCGCCAAATTACCACAGTGGTAAGCTTACTCGTCCTTGTCTGTCGTCAAATACATTTTAGTGAAGCAACTAGGCGCCAGGCACTAGAAAAGTGCCCAGGATTAGACGCTTGGACGCAACAGTTCAGCCCACTTAGATGATCGAAATCGCCTGCCTTTGGCGTCTGAGTCCCATATTTCAAACAACCTGGAGCATAGTTGAAGATTTGATTAGAAATGAGAATACGTTTAAGATGACTAGCTAGTGAGATATGGATTCCTAAAAAAAAACAAGTGAGAGATGCCAGACCTGTCACCGTCAGGCATTGTTAGTGGCAAAATGGCACCGTCGACCTATGCAGTGGTCCTTCCAATCTGCCACTACACACAAGAAAATATTTGACCAATCAAGATTTTGAAGTCATCAGAAAGTAAAGACAACGATACTTTGACAGTGGATGAGTGCAGGAATAGTTAGGCCAAGTGAGACCTTCTTGCCTCTCATCTAGTTTGCCCACTGTTATGTAATACTCCGCTACTGCCATGTGCAAGAGCAAGAAGATGGATCCATTCCACTTCTCTGCAGCTGCCATGTTCTACTCAGCCAGGCTTCTGCTTACCCTCCTCTCTGGCACCGCCACTAGCACCCAAAACAGCACGACAGCATCGAGTATCTATAGTGGTAGTGGGTATGGAGAAGTAAATGCGTCGACAGAACCAGTCAAGCTTGTTGGCTAAAACCACTTATACTATGTTCAAATCAGACTTGTTCTCCCTTATCATCGCCCTTCAAAATTATATCTTCAGTCGACAGAACCAGTCAAACTTGTTGGCTAGCACCACTTGTACTATGTTCAAATCAGAGTTGTTCTCCCTTATCATCGCCCTTCAATCAATATTACATCTTCAAATCAGACTGTTGGCATGTATTCAACCTCACTGTTTTCCCTTCTTTGGTCCTTCGTTCAGCATCTCACCTCCATTTATTTATCTTGGTATCATCCACGCAATTTCTCCCTCTTCATATCCCCTCCTCCTACCATGAGTTATGCCAGTTCAGGATTGGTTCACATCTACGCGAAAAACTTATCCTCCTCGCGCCATAGACCATTGTCTCACTGAAATCATTGACCAAAATTCTCCTCGTGTGTTCCCACGTGTCGGGCCATGCTGTTCTTCTTCCTCGTCATCGTCTCCGGAATGCTGGCACCGATGCTCGCGGCGACGGCAGACAGTGGATGCTCGCCGGAGCCATGCGGCAACTTGACCATCTCCTCCCCGTTTGGGATCGTCTCACGTCCTGAGGAGAACAGGTGCGCACACTTCAGTTTCCAGGTCCACTGCAGCACCGACGGCGTCCCGTACCTCGGGTACAACGACCGTGGGTATAGCCTCCAGATCCTCGTAATCTTCTACGGCAACCACTCCCTGCGTGTCTCTGATATCAACAAGCTCAGAGATCTCGATTGTTCAAGCCACAAAGGCTGCCATGTCCCGAGGGCCAACACAGTCACCAAGATCGGGCCTCCATTCTCCATGAGCACCCTCAACCGGAACCTCATCTTCTACAACTGCACCATGGCACCGGTACCGGCGACGGCGGGGCTGGTGGAGACGGCGTGCCGGAATAACACGTTTGTCCGTGTGGGAGGGCAGTACAATGAGACAAGCGGGGTTGACGGCAGCTACGCTTTGGACGGCTGCAGCACCACAGCCATGACGGTGATGAGCTTGTCGGGCGAGGCGCATGCAAGCAACTACGAGCGGCTCATCGGAGATGGCTTCCTCCTGACATGGGATCAGCCCCCTCTCCCGACATTTATTAGAGGTAAGCTCACTGATCCGTCGTGAAATACTTCTCTAGGCAGTTGCTCTCTATAAAGAAATATAAGAGCGTTTAGATCACTCTTACGGAGGGAGTACTAGCTAGGTGCCTAGGATCAATGCTTCGGCGCAGCAATTTTATTCACTAAGATGATCAAAATCGTCTGCCATAGGGTGCAAACCATCACTTTTAAACAAGCTGGAGCATAGTTGAAAACAAGCTGGACTGATAAAAGAATTTGTCAAAAAAAAAGTGTAGATGTGACACCTGCAACAGTCGGTCAATGCCGGTGGAAAATGACAACGATACTTTGACCAAAATGATCACTCAAGATTTTGTATAGTCATCCCAAAGTTCATAACTAAAGGATAACGATACTTTGGATTTTTTTTCAAAACTGTGATGATTTTTATAGCAAATTCGGAATCTATACGTCCTCACACAAGAAAATCAAAACTAGCACCCCGTCGGCCTCCAGTTGGCCGAAGAGGGGCTCTTCGGCCTGCGGTTGACCGAAGTGGGCTCTTCAGCCTCCCGTTGGCGGAAGAGTACCCCAACTGGACTGAAGAGTACTCTTTGGTCTACCGTTGGCCGAAGAGTGCTCTTTGGTCATCCGTAGGCCGAAGAGTACTCTTTAGAGCCCAAGGCCTAGCATAGACAAAAGAGCGCAGCCATGCAGCTTCGGCCTCCTGTTAATGCAAAAAGTTGGGGCCCGAGGACTCTTCGGCCTACGGTTGACCAAAGAGTGCTCTTCGGCCTACGGTAGACCAAAGAGTCCTTTTCAACTCAGTTGGGGCACTCTTCGGCCAACGGGAGGCTGAAGAGCCCACTTCGGTCAACCGCAGGCCGAAGAGCCCCTCTTCGGCCAACTGGAGGCCGACGGGGTGCTACTTTTGATTTTGGTGCGTGAGAACGTATAGATTCTGAATTTGCTATAAAAATCATCACAGTTTTGAAAAAAAATCCCGTGGACTGGTCACTAACTCCCTGGTCAATAACTAAGCCGCGTAAACAAGTCTTCCAACTCCGTGTTACCTTCCAGTCCCCTACTACTACTAGAGTGCAAGAGCAAGAAGATGGATCCATTTCACGTCCATGCTGATGCAACTGCCATGAATCGGCTCAGCCATGCTTCTGCTCGCCCTCAGCCTCCTTTCTAGCACGACCACTAGTGCCAAAAATCTGTCGTCCTGCAAGCCGGCCGTGTGCCCCTTCTGGCTCAACGGCACACACCCGCCAGAGTGCGGCTACAGCGCTTTTCAGGTCAGGTGCGTAGATGGCAGGGCGTACCTCCAGCCGTACCAGATCTTCGACATCTCCTACGAAGACAACTCATTCCGGGTCATCAAGCCCGACATCTCCTACGGCGGCATTTGTGACAGCGAGCTCAACATTAATGCCTCCTCCGACCTCGGCCTCACGCCCTTCCGCATTAGTGCGACCAACCAGGAGCTATTCTTCCTCAACAACTGCACCGAGCTCCGGTCACAGCCGCCACCACCTGCGTGGGCGCCTGTCAACTGCTCGGATGGATTCACCTTGCCGACGTCCAACTCGTTCACATGGCTTGCCGGAGCGTACAAGCCCAACGACCATTGGAGTCCGGTGCCAGGGGGCTGCAGGGTGTCCATGATGCCGGTGCTGGGGTACGAGGGCGCGTCCGGGGCGGACTACGGGCGGCTGATGCAGAGCGGGTTTCTTCTGGAGTACATGGTGGGTGACTGCAAGGCGTGCGAGGAGAGCGGAGGGCTTTGCCTGATTAATACCACCTACGATATCTTCGAGTGCCACCTGCAAAGGCCGCGTGTCTCCGTCCAACATTTGCGGTGAGCTTCACACGTATAATAGCGACAGTGAGTTTGAACATTTGCGGTTTAGTTCAGTTTTGGCAAGATTAGTAAGTTCTTTTTTTTATCTGAAAATAAGTAACTTCTGGTATAGAGGAGATTTACAGGAGAAGTGAACACATCATGCATCTATGCCTGCTAATTACTACACTTCGTATACTAAAATGTAGTAATAACTAGTGCGATCGGTCCAGTTCTGTACCCTAAGTACTCTTCCGTTTTGGTGCACTGTGGATCATGCTGGTACCGCGTTCATTGCAATGTCATTGAAACACATCTCATAATTCACAGTCTATGCAATCTCTTATATTGGCTATCAAATCTACACAGGCCTATAATTAAAGTATATTTTTTGTTAAACCTGTATTTGAGCGACATAGTTGCTAAGTCAAAAGAAAGCCCATGTTCTTTTCTTCACTATCTTGCAATGATTTTTTTTTTGTATACTTCATCAGCAGAATATTGGATATTCATATACGATGCTTATCTCTTTCTTTTGGAAAAGTAACCAATGTAGTACTATTAGGTGACATTGTTTCTCTAATTGTTACATTATATTCCAGGTCGCGAGAGGAGAGGGAAGAAGATTATGGTAATAGGTAGGTAATTTTTTTTTTGCATTTTTTCATATATAACAATTTGAATATAAGTAGTTCACTAATAGTGATTCTTTATGATAAAATAAGAACTTAAACATTTAGAAAAAATTATCATGTCTGTAATCACTGAAAATTGATTCTAAAAGAAAAAACTGAAGAGAAGGTTGTGACTATACTCAGGCACACTGCACCCCCCTATTTGTTGGTTTTTGATCCGTGCATGAACTTTACATTTTTTTTTGTTTCCCTCAAATGAAGCAGCACATTAATTTCAAAGTTTGCAGGTCAACAAAATACTAAAACTACAATGTGTGGAAAAAAACTTTTCGACTTTTTCTTACATCATATATACTACAAATAATATTTCTTAACCGAAAAATCTGATTTCGTATATTTTTTCCGGACCAATAGACTATGAAACTTTTTTCACACATTGTAGTTCCGAATTTTGTTGATCTGCAAAGTCTGAAGTCCATATGTTTTTTCATTTGAGAGAAACTTCCATGTAGTAAGTTAGTTGAGTAGCACACATCAAAGCAGTATTGAAAAGCTCAGATAAGGGGTGCAGTGCGGCTATGTTTAGAAAAAAAACAGTCTCCAATCTGAAACAATCAATCTAAGTTTGTGATTAATAACAAGACTGGTCAATTTTTGACAATTAGGGGCTGTTTGGTTTCTAGCCACATCTTGCCACACTTTGCCACACCCCACCTTAGGCAAATTTGATCAAGTTAGGTGGGTGTTTGGTTCGAGCCACACCTAAGGCAAGAAATTTTTTTATGAGAAGTGAACCCCACGTGTCATACGCATAAAAAGTGTCGCAAGATTCCCTTAGGCAAGCCAAAGTGTGGCTAACAATTTGAGCAACTCAAGTTAGGCAAGTGTGGCAAAAATAATGTTGCTACTTTTGCCACCATGTACTCTTGTGGAAGGAGAAATTTAAACTACTGACTGTCTGGAAATCATAGTATTATAACTTCTGTTTTACAAAAGGAAATAACATCTGCTTCCATCTCAGGTATGACATCAGCAACTGCAGCATTTCTCTTTGCATGTCTTTATGTGCTGATATGGCATAGAAAGGGGAAAAGACCATGGTTTCTCCTTTGCAAGAAGACTAGCAGCAACACTGAAAAGAATTACGAGGCAATGATAGTGTCATATGGATCCCTAGCTCCAACAAGATACACGTACTCAGAGGTATTGAAGATAACGTCTTCTCGCAACAATCAGCTTGGGAAAGGTGGTTATGGTGTGGTTTTCAAAGGAAGACTACATGATGGTCGTCTGGTGGCTGTGAAATTCTTGCATGACTGCAAAGGAAATGGGGACGAGTTTGTGAATGAGGTCATGAGCATTGGCAGGACCTCTCATGTTAATGTTGTTAGTTTATTTGGGTTTTGTTTGGAGGGATCAAAACGAGCTCTTATATATGAGTACATGCCCAACGGTTCCTTGGATCAGTACATTTATTCAGAGCACCCCAAAGAAATTTTAGGATGGGAGAGGCTTTATGCGATAGCAATCGGGATTGCTCGTGGCCTCGAATACTTGCACCATAGCTGTAATACACGTATTGTCCATTTCGATATCAAGCCCCAAAATATCCTTCTAGACAAAGATTTTAGCCCAAAGATTGCTGATTTTGGTCTAGCTAAATTGTGTCATACAAAAGAGAGCAATCTTTCAATGACTGGAGCTAGAGGAACAATTGGATTTATAGCCCCAGAAGTTCACTCTCGAACCTTCGGGGTGGTTTCAACAAAGTCGGATGTTTATAGTTACGGAATGATGCTGCTGGAGATGGTTGGAGGTAGGAGAAACGTAAAATCGATTGTTGCAAAATCCAGCGAAAAGTATTTTCCAGATTGGATTTACGATCACTTTGCACAAGATGATGGACTACAAGCATGTGAAGTGACAAGAGAAATTGAGGAGATTGCGAGAAAGATGACATTCATTGGCTTGTGGTGCATACAAGTGTTACCTATGTATCGCCCTACTATAACCAGAGTTCTAGAAATGTTTGAGAGAAGCTTAGATGATCTGGACATGCCGCCAAAGCAGAACTTCTGTGAACTACTGTAAGATATTTCTCTCATATTTTTGTTAGTTTGTTTCTTTGCAACAACCTGACCTGCATGTTTATCTCTCATTACAGTGAAAGTTCAGCTCACAATATGGATGTACAAAGTTCAAGTTCTACCAGATCTGAGGAGATCAGCCTTGTGAATTCAAAAATCCTACAACAATCGCCAACTCTTTGAGCAGATAGGCCTTGTGAATCAAGACTGTGAGAAGGTGGCTTGTACTAGAGTACATTCAGAAATTGAACAAGCGCAGTGAAATTCGGCATTGTAGTAGACCATATTCCATATATGCATGACCTAGAGTCAAGAGCATCCATGTACCAGCGTCCTAAGTTACCGACCACAGAAGGAATACAATTTATTGTGATGAGTTTTGTGTTCCAACTTCCAACTGCTAAAAGGCATCGGAGGCAGACAGCCACCAAGGCCTTCTTGCCTGTAACTACAGCCCCCAAAATTTCATAATCCGGATGCATACAATGTATATCCATCTAAGCATTGTAACATTATATGCCAATTCATAGCAAACAGATTAATCGTAAAAGCAGAACGCGTATACATACTTGGGAGCTGTTCGGGAAGCCTCCAGCTCCGCCAGATTCAAAGATCCGCAGAGTACCTATTTCCCCGCTCCGTAAATTTAAACTGCTGCTCCGGCTGCTCCGAGAGCGGAGTTACGGAGCGGGAGGGACTCCGAACAAGCCATTGGTCCTCTTCATAGATTGTATCCACTCAATCAAGCCGTGCTTCTCCGTAGTTTGTAGCCATGCTTTTCCTTGACTCGCGCAGAACCCTGCCGGCGACCACCGCCCAACTCCGCCCGCGTATTCCTCTCCCTCCGCTGGCGAGCCGAGGGTTTGCGCCGCTTCTCAGACAACATCGCCTCCGCTGCCCCTCATTCGCCGCTGTAGCCGCCGAGCGGGTCCGTAGCGGTTGGTTGGTGATCTCACCCGTGGTGGCGGACTGGCGGAGGTCCACGCCCCAGGGGACGCCGCGGCGAGAGGCCAGGCTCTTCTCTGCGTGGGCCACGACGGCAGCCGCACGCTGCAGCGTGCGCCGGCAAGGGAGCGAGCGCGGTGGGAGATGGTGCGGGGAATAGGGGCACACACCGGCAAGTCAGCGGCGGCGCAACGTCGATCCACGTCGGAGGTTTTGGGCTACAGCCCTTCTCGAAGATGGCAAGTAGTATTACGACTCAGGAAGCAACCAGGCCCAGTTTGTTCTCGCAAACCAATTCTGCCCTTACGGTCTTACTTTTTCCTTTTCCTCTTTTTTTTAGAAGATCGCTTTATGATTATGTTTCCATTCAAAAAGAATGGCTCCTCCAAGGCTTTGATCCGCAGATGCACACATTCATACTAGAAATGCTACATCGACAGAAAATTATTTAACATTTATGGGAGACCATGACGAGAGATAGAACGACGCGGGTCCACCTCAGGCGACAAGAGGCGATCGACTGGCGATCCCGGGCTACCACTAGGGTTAGGGTTTCTCATCGGAGGTGTTCGGGGTACGGTGGTGATCTGGGCGGCGACGGCGCCTCCCAAAGCACGGATCGACTAGGGTGAGATGGGGGGCTATAGCAGAGAAGGAAGGCGGGCCGCAAGTTGATGTATCACAGCAGAAGACGGCGACCCCGAGATCGACGGCGCAGGGTGCATCTAAGGAAGATGAGACGACGCGGCGATCGAAGGACACGGACTCGCTGGCGTGAGCAGAACGCCAGATGCGACGGCAAGCCTCTCGACCAGACTCGGCAGGATGGTGTTAACGAAGAAGGAAATGTAGGGTTTCCTCTTCCAAGGACTAGTGGAGGAGATCCCGGCCGTGAGGAGGTGGTCTCTGTTCAGAAAAGTGTGCTCGTCAAGACCCATGAACAAGATCGCCCTGGAATGCTATATGAGGAGGGCGTGTGGTTTACACCGAGACGCTCAATTTCGGGATATGGGAAACAATCTATTCCTGGTTCACTTTGAAGGGGAAGGAGACTGGAAGCATGCAAGAAATAACGGACCCTGGCAATCTGATTTTAATGTTCTGATTCTAAATGATTACGATGGTAAGACCAGGCCTTCAGGGATGATTTTCAATACGATAGAAGTCTGGGTCCCTGTAGAGGATTACCACTGGGTAAAAGGACGAAGGAGTTTGGGGAAGCTTTGGGTAATTGGTTGGGCCATGTGGTGAAGGTTGATGTGAAAGATGATAGCTTTGTAAGGGGGAAATATCTGAGATTTCAGGCCAAGATTTCTGTTATGAACCGCTGGTGTGGTGTTTCAGTTGGAACACATCGGAAGATGATGAAGAGGGTACATGGTTCAATTTTTACAATGAGAAGATACCGCATTTTTGCCTGAGATGTGGTAGACTGGTCCATGTCGATGATAAGTGTGACCCGCCATCAGGGGCGGAGCTACAGGGTGGACAGGGTGGGCCGCGGCCCACCCTGGGATTTTGGGCCAGCCTATATACCATAGGGTTACTAGGAGGATGGGCCAAGGAAAAAAGAGCCGAGCAACAGCCTACTGCATACACTGTGCATTCCGTGCCTCTCGACGGTCGACGCCAGCTGATTCCTCTGATCCCCTTTGCTCTACGTGCTTCGATCCGCCGCCAGCCGCCTGCCTCAGTGCCTCCCCGAGTCGTTGCCGCCGCCTCGCAGGCCCCTCCCGCCAGTCCCTGCCGGGCTGCCGGCTACCGGCTGCAACTCCACCGGAAGTGCGACACTACTGCACAACAGCGTCGGCATGGGCGTGCCCAGCCACCCCTGCCAGTGCAAGGAGAGTTCGTCGACAAGGGCGTCTACGTGAAGCTCACCGGCGCCCGGCAGGGTTGATTCGTGCAGCCAAAATCTCTTTGCTTTCGTGCTAAGCTCTGCATTATGAGATCCCCCCGTATTTGTTTGTGTTAGCCACATAGCCTGCTAACTGCCTATTAGGCTCTGTCGTTGTCACCAGTGGGCTATTTGGTGTAGAGCAATCCTTATATACTTTCTACAAATGTTACTGGAGTACCCTACTTGTTACCTTGGTCTTTGTCCGATTTAGTTGGTGCATCTTGTGTTTCTTTAGTATTGACGTGCATGTTGTCATTCTAATCAGCAAACAAATTCACATACATTGAGCTTTGATACGTCAATTTTGCATCATCCTTTTATATCGATATTTATTGCATTATGGGCTATTACATCACTGTATGTCACAATACTTATGACTATTCTCTCTTATTTTACAAGGTTTATATAAGGAGGGAGAATGCCGGCAGCTGGAATTTTGGGCTGGAAAAGGAGCAAATATTAGAGGTCTATTTTGCACAACTCCAAAAGTCCTGAAACTTCACGGCATATTTTAAAATAAATAATAAAAAATCCTCGCCAAAGATGAAGGCCAGGGGGCCCACACCCTGTCCACGAGGGTGGGGGCGCGCCCCCCTACCTCGTGGGCCCCCTGGTGGCTCTCCGATGACCGTCTTCTCCTATATGAAGTCTTTCGTCTAGAAAAAAAATAATAAGCAACCTTTCGGGACGAAACTCCGCCGCCACGAGGCGGAACCTTGGCGGAACCAATCTAGGGCTACGGCAGAGCTGTTCTGCCGGGGATACTTCCCTCCGGGAGGGGGAAATCATCGCCGTCGTCATCACCAACGCTCCTCTCATCGGGAGAGGGCAATCTCCATCAACATCTTCACCAGCACCATCTTATCTCAAAACCCTAGTTCATCTCTTGTATCCAATTCTTATCTCCAAGTCCGGGATTGGTACTAGTAGGTTGCTAGTAGTGTTGATTACTCCTTGTAGTTGATGCTAGTTGGTTTATTTGGTGGAGGATCATATGCTCAGATCCTTTATGCATATTATTACTCCTCTAATTATGAACATGAATATGCTTTGTGAGTAGTTACGTTTGTTCCTGAGGACACGGGAGCAGTCTCGCTATTAGTAGTCATGTGAATTTGGTATTCGTTCGATATTTTGATGAGATGTATGTTGTCTAGCCTCTAATGGTGTTATGTGAACGTCGACTACATAACACTTCACCATTATTTGGGCCTAGAGGAAGGCGTTGGGAAGTAATAAGTAGATGATGGGTTGCTAGAGTGACAGAAGCTTAAACCCTAGTTTATGCGTTGCTTCGTAAGGGGCTGATTTGGATCCATATGTTTCATGCTATGGTTAGGTTTACCTTACTACTTTTGTTGTAGTTGCGGATGCTTGCAATAGAGGTTAATCATAAGTGGGATGCTTGTTCAAGTAAGAACTGCAGCCAAGCACCGGTCCACCCACATATCAAATTATCAAAGTACCGAACGCGAATCATATGAACGTGATGAATACTAGCTTGACGATATTCCCATGTGTCCTCGGGAGCGATTTTCCTATTATAAGAGTTTGTCCAGGCTTGTCCTTTGCTACAAAAAGGATTAGGCCATCTTGCTGCACTTTATTTACTTTTGTTACTTGTTGCTGGTTACAATTTATCCTATCACAAAACTATCCGTTACCACTTATTTCAGTACTTGCAGAGAATACCTTGCTGAAAACTGCTTATCATTTCCTTCTGCTCCTCGTTGGGTTCGACACTTTTACTTATCGAAAGGACTACGATATCCCTATACTTGTGGGTCATCAAGCTTTCTCCAAGATGAATGAAGCTGGTATAATTGATACTTTCATGCCCATGCAATAGCATAGGCCAGAAACATAGTCTTTTTAACTTCTCAGGGTATTTACTATGTAGGCTTCTTTTATGCGAACCTAAGACTTAATTAAGAATTTTAGTATGTTTGTAAGGCTATATTGATCTATTTATGTGTGGTATTGGTAATTGCTTAGAACCTTCATATGTCATGTTTGTTGTCAAAAAAAAGTTTCTTGAGAAGGACCACCCTGATTTCAAATCCTAGCTCCGCCACTGCCTGTCGTCTGATAAGTCAGCTCAATGGGGTGAGTGGATGTGAGCTTCCCTGAGTAGGAATGCATCTTATAAAGGAGGGATGGGAAGTGGAGCTACCAACAGCAACAACAGTGTTGAAAACTCTCGCACTAGCGGGAGTGACCAAGGAAGTTTCATGCATGGTAAGGTTAGGGATCTCCCTACAAAACGAAACTTGGCCTCAGAGTTCTCTCGGTCAAATAAATCCCACACTAGTGAGGGTTACGGGAGGGAGAGGAGAGAAGTACATAGTCCTCCCAAGGATAGGAGAAGAGCTGATGAAGCCAGAGCGAAAGATCTATGGTATGAGCTAGACAGAAAGAGGGAGAATGACTTCCACCAAGAGTGCTTCAACAAGAATAATGATAGGTATGCAGAGAGGGACAAGGAAGCTAGGCATCGCGGAAAAGAGACTGTGAGTAACTTCGAGGCATCAATTGAGAGGGAAGGCAAGAGGAGGGGCGGGTATATTAGGAAACAAAGGAAGGAGGATGGGGTGTGCCGTCCAAAGGAACCACATGATTCTACTAGTCAGAAGTGGAGGAAGCGCATGCTAAAACAATTATGGGTGGCGAAAGGTGATTCATTGATGCGGAGTAGAGTGTTGATGGCAAAACCATCAGATTCACTGGTTTATATGGGGAGCCAAAGATGGAGTTACGGAGAAAATCGTGGTATGCTCCGCGGTACTTGAAAGCACAAGATAAGCTCCCGTGGTTGTGTGCGGGGGATTTTAATGAGGTTCTTACTCAGGAGGAGCAGTGCGGTGGCAACCCAAGATTCTAGAGATTGCCTATCCGACTACGGCTTGGCAGATTTGGGATATACAAGATATTCATTTACATGGCATAATAAGAGAGAGAATGATGAAAACATCCAAGTCAGGCTGGACAGGGTAACGTGCAATAGTAATTGTATGTCCATGTATCCAGCTACAAATGTTGAGAACCTCACTACTGTAGAATCTGATCATATGGCCATTTTGATTCGTGTTATGGTGACGGTTCCTGACGCATGGCCGAGTGTAGCGCGCCTCTTCCAGTTTGAGGCAACGTGGACTAGGCATGAAGGATACGATGTGATGGTAGACCAGGCATGGAGGGAAGCTGAGCTGGCCTTTGGTCCGCTCATGCATGCAGCAAGCTACACCACCCATCGCGCTCTATGCATGCATGGGGCCGCTTGCTACTTCTTGAGCTTGCGTTGGTTTTTCCCTTGAAGAGGAAAGGGTGATGCAGCAAAGTAGAGATAAGTATTTCCTCCAGTTAGAGAACCAAGGTATCAATCCAGTAAGAGAAGAACACACAAATCACCAATAACTGCACAAACAATCAAACACTTGCACCCAACGCGATAAAGGGGTTGTCAATACCTTCACGGTCACTTGCAAAGGTGAGATCTAATAGAGATAGATAAAAATAAACAAAACATAAAGTAAATATTTTTGGGTTTTTTGGTTTATAGATCTAAAAATAAAAGATTGCAGAATAGTAGATCGGAAACTTATATGATGGAAAATAGACCCCCGGGCCATAGGTTTCACTAGAGGTTTCTCTCATGATAGCAAATAATACGGTGGGTGAACAAATTATTGTCGAGCAATTGATAGAAAAGTGCAAAGTTATTATGATATCCAAGGCGATGATTATGTGATATAGGTATCATGTCTGTGTCAAGTAGACCGAATCATGCCTTCATCTACTACTATTACTCCACACATCGACTGACTGCTGCTTGCATCTATAGTATTAAGTTCACGAAGAACAGAGTAACGCCTTAAGTAAGATGACATGAAGTAGAGGAATAAACTCAAGCAATATGATTTAAACCCCATCTTTTTATCCTCGATGGCAACAATATAATACGTGCCTAGCTACCCCTACTTTGCCACTGGGTGAGGACACCGCAAGATTGAACCCAGAGCTAAGCACTCCTCTCATTGCAAGAAAGACCAATCTAGTTGGCCAAACCAAACCAATAGTTCGAAGAGAACTACAAAGATATCAAATCATGCATAAAATAATTCAGAGAAGATTCAAATAATATTCATAGATAAACTGATCATAAATCCACAATTCATCGAATCTCGACAAACACACCGCAAAAGAGGACTACATCAGATAGATCTCCAAGAACATCGAGGAGAACATGGTATTGAGAATCAAAGAGAGAGAAGAAGCCATCTAGCAACTAGCTATGGACCCATAGGTCTGTGGTAAAATACTCACGCTTTATCGGAAGGGCAATAGGATTGATGTAGATGCCCTCCGTGATCGAATCCCCCTCCGGCAGGATGCCGGAAAAGGCCCCAAGATGGGATCTCACGGGAACAGAAGGTTGCGGCGATGGAAAAGTGATTTTGTGGGTACTTCTGGTGGTTTGGTAATATATGTGAATATATAGGAGGAAGATCTAGGCCAGTGGGTCACCAAGGGGCCCAAAAGGTAGGGGGCACGCCTTCCACCTTTGTGGCCGTCTCGTGGCTCTTCTAACTTGCACTCCAAGTCTCCTGGGTGTCTTCTGGTCCAATAAAAATCATCGCGAATGTTTTATTCCATTTGGTATTCTTTTTCTGCGAAGCTCAAAAACTAGGAAAAACAAAAACTGGCACTGGGCTCTAGGTTAATAGGTTAGTCCTAAAATAATATAAAATAGCATATTAATGCATATAAAACATCGAAAACAGGTAATATAATAGCATGGAACAATTAAAAATTATAGATACATTGGAGACTTATCAAGCATCCCCAAGCTTAATTACTGCTCGTCCTCGAGTAGGTAAATGATAAAAACAGAATTTTTTGATGTGGAATGCTACCTAACATATTTATCCATGTAATTTTTTTCTTTATTATGGTATGAATGTTCAGATACATAAGATTCAAAACAAAAGTTTAATATTGACATAATACTTCAAGCATACTAACAAGGCAATTATGTTTTCTCAAAATAACATGGACAAAGAAAGTTTATCCCTACAAAATCATATAGTCTGACTATGCTTCATGTTCATCACACAAAATATTCAAATCATGCACAACCCTGATGACAAGCCAAGAAATTGTTTCATACTTTTGATGTTCTCAAACTTTTTCAACCTTCACGCAATACATGAGCGTGACCCATGAACATAGCACTACAGGTGGAATAGAATATGGTGGTTGTGGAGAAGACAAAAGAAGGAGATAGTCTCACATCAACTAGGCATATCAACGGGTTATGGAGATGCCCATCAATAGATATCAATGTGAGAGTGGGTATGCATCCAACTTGCTTGCTCATGAAAACCTAGGGCAATTTAAGGAAGCCCATCATTGAAATATACAAGCCAAATTTTATAATGAAAAATTCCCACTAGTATATGAAAGTGACTACATAGGAGACTCTATATCATGAAGATCATGGTGCTACTTTGAAGCACAAGTGTGGAAAAAGGATAATAACATTGCCCCTTCTCTCTTTTTCTCTTTTTTTTGTTTGGCTTTTTTGGCCTCTTTTTTTGCTCACATGGGACAATGCTCTAATAATGAAGATCATCACACTTTTATTTACTTACAACTCAAGAATTACAACTCGATACTTAGAACAAAATATGACTCTATATGAATGCCTCCGGCGGTGTACCGGGATGTGTAATGTTTCAAGAGAGACATGTATGAAAGAATTATGAAAGGTGGCTTTGCCACAAATACGATGTCAACTACATGATCATGCAAAACAATATGATAATGATGGTGCGTGTCATAATAAAATGGAACAGTGGAAAGTTGCATGGTAATATATCTCGGGATGACTATGGAAATGCCATAATAGATAGGTATGATGGCTGTTTTGAGGAATGTAATAGGTGGGTGTATAGCACCGGCGAAAGTTGCACGGTCTTGATGGAAGGGTGAGAGTGCGTATAATCTATAGACTCAACATTAGTCATAAAGAACTCACATACTTATTAAAAAATCTATTATTTATCGAAACAAAGTAATACGCGCAAACTCCTAGGGGGATAGATTGGTAGGAAAAGACCGTCGCTCGTCCCCGACCGCCACTCACTGTCGTGGGAACGATTCCGACAGTAAGAGAGGGGTAGGATAAAGGAGCATGATCTATCGAGATGCATATGGGTGACACGGTGGTTTTATCGAGTTCGGGCCTCTCGCGATGGAGATAACAACCCTACGTCTCGTGCTCCGGAGAGGCTTTGTTTTATCTTAGTATGTATATAGAGATTACAATGAGAGGAGAACGGATCCCCGTAGTCCTGAGACTAATGGTCAAAAGAGAGAGAGGTGGAAGCCCAGAGCCCCTTAGTCTAGCGGTGGGGGTGGCTTATATAGAGTGCGCCACCCCCTCACCTCCTATGTTACAAAGTGGGGGCGTTAATGCCATAACTCAGCCTACTACTAAGATGATGCTTCGCGTGCCTTGTCGACTGCTGGTCTGCGCATATCCGAGTGAGTTACACGGCCGAGTGGAATGAGTTCATCGAGTGGAGTGACGTGCTCCGTGTGGTTGATGCCGTCCGAGTGACTTTCAAGTTGCGGTACATCTGGACGGCGATCTGGCCCAGGGGCCCAGTACAAAGTGTACGGTGCCCATGGGTAGGGTCTTTAGGTCAGGCCTGTTACCCTATCCCCAATACATGTCCTCGTCATTAGCCCCCGAATCGGTCGAGGTTGAGCGGGTCAAGTCGAGGTGAATTCTTAGATGAGTCAAGTGCTACGGAGGCACTTATGAACTCCCTTTAGTCACCCGGCGGTCTTATCTCCGCATGTTACCTTGACGGATTCTGGACTGCATGGTGTCCGAGTGAAATGAGCTCAAACGGGTCCGCGGAGGAGCGTTAAACTCACCTTATAGCAATTTTTTTGGAGTGATTTGGAGCTGGTCCTGCATCGAGTAACTGATTACTCGGAATTTCTTCACGCGTGGAACATGTCTTTTTTGTTGTTTGGTCATCACTCGGACCGAGCGGACCATTCCGAGTGGATACCATTCCCGTGGGGACACGCTGAGTTTGGAGCTGGTCCTGCATCGAGTAACTGATTACTCGTAATTTCTTCATGCCTGGAACGTGTCTTTTTTGTTGTTTGGCCGTCACTCAGACCAGGCGGACCGTTCCGAGTGGATACCATTCCAGTGGGGGCACGCTGAGTGCACCCACTGGGTGTAGTCCCCGATACCGTCGTCGACTGCGGGTAGTCGGTGGGAGTCTTAGAGCCTATCTTTTTTGTTGTTGTTCATCACTCGGACTGGTCAGGCCGTACCGAGTGGAGATTACTCCAGTGGGGGCACGCTGAGTGCACCCACTGGGTGTAGTCCCCGAGACCGCCGTCGACTGCGGGCAGTCGGCGGGGGTCTGAGAGAAATAAAAATCTTCTTAGCTGGTACTGATCGAACTTGTTCTTCTCTGACTCTGAGTTCAAGTAATTCTGGATCTTGTTTTGCATCGAGCAAAATGTTTCTTTATGAGTTCTCTTCCAGTGGGGGCACGCTGAGTGCACCCACTGGGTGTAGTCCCCGAGCCTCTGTCGGACTAGATGAGTCGGGCAGAGGGTTCAAGTCTCCTGGTAAACCTCCATGTAGTCGACACGGTAAATATCTTTTAGTCTGAAATTGAGTCAATCAGATGCATCTTCAGGCGCTTGACATGGAAAGTAAGCTCAGCCTGGAGCTGAGTCAGTCGAACTGATCTTCGTGCACTCGGCATGGAATAAATTCAGCCTGGAACTCGGTCAAGCAGCTGAATCTTTTGTGCTCTCGGCATGGTGAATGAATTCGGCTTTGAAATTGCCGACTGTAGAAAAAAGCTGGACACTCCAGGGAGTAATCGTTCAAGTAATACTTCTTATAACCATTAGATTTTGCGTGAAAGGGGTGTTTGTCCGAGTAGACGTGCTTCCCAACTGATCGGGGTATGTTGACTGCAAGGAAAAACTCGGTGGCACTCGTATTTCTCCCGAAGGAGATAGACTAGTGGTCTGACATGGACGTGCCATGAAACCCGAGTGGCGAGGCTAGTGTGTGGGCTGACTATCCTGAGAGACGCCACTCATTATCCTGGGGGAACACTAGCACATTCCATCTCTGAGTCCAAGTTTGTGAGACTGAGGCCTTGGAGCCTAGGATAAGGGCCAAGTGTATCCGTAGAGGACCGCCATTTTCACCCTTTTGCAGTCCTTAAGATGACTTCAAGAAATGATTTGGGCGATCGTCCGAGTGGACAGTAGTACCCTTATAGATGTTCGGCAGAACGAGCATGTATGGTCAGAAAGATATTCCTGATGTGGTCAGTGGGTTGATCGAATGGGTGTAACCCCTGAGGGCAGCATGGCCAACGGCTATGCGTAGCCCCCGAGTGATGCTCGAAAGAGGTAAGCTTGCTACAGAGTGTGATATGAGGTCTGATCATATGAGTAACTTAGTCGTTCCCGTGCTGGGGGTGTAGAGGTAAAGACATGCCCAACTGATGGTGACGCGCGAGGTGGCTAAGGGGCGATGATGTGTACAATCGAGTGACGACGCGCGGGGCGGTCGAGTGGTGAAGACATGCACAACCGAGTGGCGACGCGCGGAGTGGCCGAGTCATGATGTGCGAGGTGGTCGAATGATGAAGACGTGCACAACTGAGTGGCAACGCGCGGGGCGGCCGAGTGGTGAAGATGTGCACAACCGAGTGGCGACGCGCGGGGCGGCCGAGTGGTGAAGATGTGCACAACCGAGTGGCGACGCGCGGGGCGGCCGAGTGAGGATGCGCGAGGTGTCCGAGTGAAGGACTACGTGTCCAGCCAAGTGGCGACACGCGGGGCGGCCGTGTGGCGAAGGCATGCACAACCGAGAGGCGATGCGCGGAGCGGCCAAGTGGTGAAGACGTGTACAACCGAGTGGCGACGTGCGGGACGGCCGAGTGAGGATGCGCGAGATGTCCAAGTGAAGGACCACGTGTCCAGCCAAGTGGTGACGCGCGGGGCGGCCGTGTGGCGAAGGCATGCACAACCGAGAGGCGACGCGCGGAGCGGCCAAGTGGTGAAGACGTGCACAACCAAGTGGCGACGTGCGGGACGGCTGAGTGAGGATGCATGAGGTGGCCGAGTGAAGGATTACGTGTCCAGTCAACGGGTGATGAGCGGGGCGGCCGTGTGGTGAAGGCATGCACAACCGAGAGGCGACGCGCGGAGCGACCAAGCGGTAAAGACGTGCACAACCGAGTGGCGATGTGCGGGACGGCCGAGTGAGGATGCACGAGGTGGCCGAGTGAAAGATTACGTGTCCAGCCAACGGGTGACGCGCGGGGCGGCCGTGTGGTGAAGGCATGCACAACCGAGAGGCGATGCGCGGAGCGACCAAGCGGTGAAGACGTGCGCAACCGAGTGGCGACGCGCGGGACGGCCGAGTGAAGATACGTGAGGTGGCCGAGTGAAGGACTACGTGTCCAGCCAAGTGGATGAAATTGTCTTCGAAGGAGTTAGCCAGATGCTTTCGAAGTTAATGTAGCGACGAGGTTGATGTAGTGTGGTTGCGACGCAACAAGACCGGCGTGACAACTGAGTCTGAGTAGGAATGAAGATGGCGCGCAGAGCGTCTGGGTAATTATAAAACTTGTCAAAGTGGTGGGTCGAATGCACTTGTTGAAGTGAAGGATCTAACTGGTGACGAAGCACTCGACCACTCAGGAGAGTGTCATTCCAAATGAGTTGCAGCCCCCGAGTGTGGCGTAGCTCCCAAGCGTACTACAGGCTTCAACAACGGACATGTCGAAATACGGGAAATATAGTGTTGAATGGATAATTTGTAATTCGAGTCGGACTAGGGTAAGGATGAGGAGAAATTTCCGAGTGATACTCAAAAGAGGCAAACTCGCAAAAAGAGTGACGTGTGAAGTTTAATTATAAAAGGGACTTATCTGTCTCATGCCTGACGAGGTCTATATTATCGATGAAGAGGATTCCACAGAGGGGTTGGCCGGATGTGTTTGAAGCCAACAGAGCGACAAGGTCAGTGTTGTGGTGCGCTAGGACCAGTATGGTGACCGAGTCCGAGCAGCGATGAAGTTGGCGCATAGGGCCGTCGAGTGATCGCGTAACTTGTGTAAAAAATGGCACAAGTCAACAAAATAATTTCTTGAGGAAATTTGATGTGTGCTGAAATGATTTGTGTGAATAACACCCATAGACACCCGCTGGGAGTGCAAAGGGCTTGCTGGTTAACCAGCAAGAGTCTAAAAGAGCGAAGGATTCGTTCGAACTTGTCGAAGCGAGAGATCCTACTGAACTCGTTGGAATACTGGCTAAAATAAAACGGAAGTGTAGTGTTTCGACTGAGTTGCAGCCCTGGAGGACCGATGCAAACTCGAAATGAAGAACGACACATGGTGTTCGTGAATGATGTGTGCGAAAAATGGAAGTTGGACTCGGGAGTCACATAACCAGTACTAAGAAAGTATGTGAAAATAAACAGCCGAGCGTAGAGGTACACTCGATGGCGTGGCCTCCGAGTGAACATGATGTGTGAATTACGGGATACTCAGGAAGACGGAAATAACAGAATGTAAAATGACTTAGCTGTCTGAAGGCGCGCGAGTGGCCGAGTGGTGATGAGGCAACCAACCGAGTGGCGAGCGCGGGGCGGCCGAGTGGTGACGAGGCGATGGTGACAGTCGACCTTCGTCTCGGTGTCCTTGCGGATAGGGATGGAGCGCACATTATACTTGTGATGCAGCTCCTTGAATTAGAGGTTTGTTCTTGTCTCAGTCGGATTTTGGCTACTTAGGCGAGTCCTTGGACTGCAGCTAAGCCTCCGAGTGGGAGGCTTGCTCTCCACTCGGTAGGATTTCAAACACTTAGGCGAGTAATAGACTGCAGCTAAGCCCCCGGGTGAGAGGTTTGCTCTCTACTCGGTAGGATTTTTTTCAAATTTAGGCGAGTACTGGACTGCAGCTAAGCCCCCGAGTGGGAGGATTGCTCTCCACTCGGTAGGATTTTTTTTCAAACTTAGGCGAGTACTGGACTGCAGCTAAGCCCCCGAGTGGGAGGTTTGCTCTCCACTCAGTAAGATTTTTTCAAACTTAGGCGAGTACTGGACTGCAGCTAAGCCCCCGAGTGGGAGATTTGCTCTCCACTCGATAGGATTTTTTCAAACTTAGGCGAGTACTGGACTGCAGCTAAGCCCCCGAGTGGGAGGTTTGCTCTGCACTCGGTAGGATTTTTTTTAAACTTAGGCGAGTACTGGACTGCAGCTAAGCTCCCGAGTGAGAGGTTTGCTCTCCACTCGGTAGGATTTCTTGAACTTAGACGAAACAGATTCGCAGCTAAGTCACCCACTGGGGGATTTTGGCGATGGCGACGCGCGGGGCGGCCGAGTGGTGATGAGGTGACCAACCGATCGCGACACGCGGGGCGGCCGAGTGGTTATGAGGTGACCAACCGATGGCGATGCGCGGGGCGGCCGAGTGGTTATGAGGTGACCAAGCGATGGTGACGCGCGGGGCGGCCGAGTGGTTATGAGGTGACCAACCGAGTGGCGACGCGCGGGGCGGCCGAGTGGTGATGAGGTTACCAACCGATGGTGACGCGCGGGGCGGCCGAGTGGTTATGAGGTGACCAACCGAGTGGCGACGCGCGGGACGGCCGAGTGGTGATGAGGTTACCAACCGAGTGGCGACGCGCGAGGCGGCCGAGTGGTTATGAGGTGACCAACCAATGGTGACGCGCGGGACGGCCGAGTGGTTATGAGGTGACCAACCGATGGCGACGCGCAGGGCGGCGAGTGGTGATGAGGTGACCAACCGGTGGCGACGCGCGGGGCGGCCGAGTGGTGATGAGGTGACCAGCCGATTGCGACGCGCGGGGCGGCCGAGTGGTTATGAGGTGACCAACCGATGGCGACGCGCGGGGCGGCCGAGTGGTTATAAGGTGACCGACCGATGGCGACGCGCGGGGCGGCCGAGTGGTGATGAGGTGACCAACCGATGGCGACGCGCGGGGCAGCCGAGTGGTTATGAGGTGATCAACCGATGGCGACGCGCGGGACGGCCGAGTGGTTATGAGGTGACCAACCGATGGCGACGCGCGGGGCGGCCGAGTGGTGATGAGGTGACCAACCGATGGCGACGCGCGGGGCGGCCGAGTGGTTATGAGGTGACCAACCGATGGCGACGCGCGGGGTGGACGAATGGTGATGAGGTGACCAACCGACGGCGACGCGCGGGGCGGCCGAGTGGTTATGAGGTGACAACCGATGGCGACGCGCGGGGCGGCTCAGTGAAGTAGACTTGTCCCGCGCCCGGTCCGAGCGATGTAGACGCGACCCGCGGAGTGACGATGCGCATGGGGTTCAAGTGATGTAGACGCGACCCGCGGAGTGGCGACGAGCGGGGCGTTCGAGTGATGTGGACGCGTCTCGCAGACTGGTGACGCGCAAGGCATTCGGGTGAAGTAGACGCGTATCGCGGAGTGACGACGCGCGAGGAGTTCGGATGAAGTAGACGCGTCCCGTAGAGCGACGACACGCAGGTGCCCAAGTGAGGTTGACGCGTCCCGCGGAGTGGCGTCACGCAGAGCGTTTGAGTTATCCAACGCTCGGCCGAGTGCATAGAGCAGGACCTGTACGTCATGCATGTCCGAGTGGTGTGTCTCAGCAAGTCCGAGTGAAAAATACGCAGGAGACCTGCAGATACTCAGTTCAACTGGTCCGTGAAACTCGGAGGTCATGGCAAAGTATTAATGTTAATTACGTGAGTTTTGAAAGTGTGGCAACAGTAAATGATATTAGCATGCAATGATGGCTGCATGCTTCGGTTTTGCATGCTACCAATCAAGTCCCCATTTAATGCTGGCTGTACTTACGACATGCATGGGCTGATGCGTTATATACACAGTTAATGGCATGGGAGCCTAACCGATCCAATGGCTGCAATTACGGCGTGTATCGGGTGCTGCGTTATGTACGCAGTTAAGGGCTCAGGAGCGTAACTGATCTCGTGTACATGCAGCCGCGAGGATGGAAGAAAATATTTTGTATGCAGTGATGCGTATGGATTGGTATTAATTAGAGGAGAGAGAGAATACGACCTGGTGCGGACGCCGGAGGAGAGCTCCGCTGCGGCGGAAACGGCCGGTCTGGCCGGAACCGAACGGCAGCCTAGAGGTGGCGATGAGAAGGATGAGCAGCTCCGCAGTCCAGTCGCGGGCCGGCGCATCCAAGGGCGAGGCCGGCGCGAGCGCTGGTGCTTGCGTTTCGCTGCTCGGGGAGCCGGAGTTGTGCACATGTCGGAGTCGTGCTTCGACGCGTGTGGAGCTGGGTCGAGTGCCGTCAGCTGGGCCTTGTTGCCTGAGGAGCCGGGTTGACCGGACCACCGGTCGACATGTTCAACCGGCCCGGGAACCAGGCCGAGCATTTAGCGGCTGCGCGTGTGTGGGCGCTCGGCGACGGCATCGTCGATGAGTACGCGAGATGATGACGGGCGACCGACGACGCTTCATCATCCGGGAGCCGAGTCACCAATCGGAACAAAGGGAGGCATCCTTTTGTATGAGCTCGTGTGCATACAGAAAAAGAACAAAATATAGTTAGATCATTGCAATGTTTGATTGTAAAGAGGATGAGTTGAGATGAGCAACTCTCTGATCCTTTTATTTGTACGAATGGCACGATAACCAGAGCTCTAGCGGCCAATTTCTCGGGTGCTGGTAGTTGATCCGTTGTTGAAGATTGAAGAAAAAACCATATGCACCATGGTTCGATAGACGCCATGCCCCACAGTGGGCGCCAACTGTCGTGGGAACGATTCCGACAGTAAGAGAGGGGTAGGATAAAGGAGCATGATCTATCGAGATGCATATGGGTGACACGGTGGTTTTATCGAGTTCGGGCCTCTCGCGATGGAGATAACAACCCTACGTCTCGTGCTCCGGAGAGGCTTTGTTTTATCTTAGTATGTATTCAGAGATTATAATGAGAGAAGAACGGATCCCCGTAGTCCTGAGACTAATGGTCAAAAGAGAGAGAGGTGGAAGCCCAGAGCCCTTTAGTCTAGCGGTGGGGGTGGCTTATATAGAGTGCGCCACCCCCTCACCTCCTATGTTACAAAGTGGGGGCGTTAATGCCATAACTCAGCCTACTACTAAGATGATGCTTCGCGTGCCTTGTCGACTGCTGGTCTGCGCATATCCGAGTGAGTTACACGGCCGAGTGAAATGAGTTCGTCGAGTGGAGTGACGTGCTCCGTGTGGTTGATGCCGTCCAAGTGACTTTCAAGTTGCGGTATATCTGGACGGCGATCTGGCCCAGGGGCCCAGTACAAAGTGTACGGTGCCCATGGGTAGGGTCTTTAGGTCAGGCATGTTACCCTATCCCTAATACATATCCTCGTCACTCACAAGAAAAACAATTAATAAATAAATCATACTTCAACTTCGTTACATAATGGTTTACCTAAGACGTGCGGCAACCTCACCATCTCTGACCCATTCTGGCTCTCTGACGAGGAGGTGGGAAGATCTTGTGGTTCCATGGATTTTGAGGTCGCTTGCCATAACAATAGTTTTCCAGGTCTACGGAGCTCTATACTCGGAAGCTTCGGCTTTGCAATCATCGATATCTCTTATGAGGAAAACAGTTTGCGCGTGGTTGATCGAGGCCTTCTGGAATTACTGCAAGCTTCCAACAGTTGCCAAGTAACGATATTGAACACCTCCGTCAAAGTGGCCCAACCGTTAAGCATCGACCATGTCGGCCTGAACCTCATCTTGTACAACTGCATGGCGGCTGCGGCGGCGCACCGGGACAGATACCTGGTGCAGACGAGCCTGAGATGTGGGAACGAGAGCAAGATGTTTGTCCGCACGGGAGTGCGTTACGACGCGACCGGGAACTATGGCGGCTACGCTTTGGAGGGCTGCAACGCTGTGGTCACGCCGGTGCTTGGCTCATCGTCGGGCCAGACGAACGCGTCCGACTACAAGCAGCTCATCAACGATGGCTTTCTCTTGACATGGGATCCGCTCCCTCTCGCAGAACCTGTACGTAAGTTCTCACGCCAAAATCAGTCATCTTCCTTCTCTCCTCATCGCCCCTTATTATTTGCTTTCAGGTGTTGAACTAATTATCCATGATTAATTACTGAACTCATGATTTGCATTACTTGAGGAACTTGTTATGTAAAGAAAGCTCAAATGCGGAATCCTGAAACAGAAATTTCATACCATGGCATTGCTGCATACAGAGCACACTATCCTTGGGTCCATGTCGCTGCTGTCTTTACAGCTGCAGAGCACACTCTGCCCACAGTTGGCGGTCACATCGCACCGCACCATCTCATTAGTCAAGACTTATCCAATGGGTTCTGTAGAACTAATTATTTTCTTTTGAAAAATCATCGCTCAGCCAGTCAATTCCTTCGGACTCTGGCTGTCCCCCACTTCCATCTATTTGTGATTTTTTACGCTACATCATACTGCCGAATTTAAGGGGTAGTATTAAGCAGATCCAATGGCTGAATTTAGATTGAGGGCAGCTTGGTAATTTCATATTAGGCTGCCCCGCGACCTCGCCGCCTCCTATTTCACGGTCGTCGCTAGCCCCCACTGCGTCTCCTCGGCTCTGCTCCCGCCCTGGCCCCAAGCTCGTGTTCATCGAGTTTGATGTTCAGGTCTACACACATGCAGCCGTTGCATCCACTCACGATTCAGCAGGAGGAGATGAGTATTCCCAGACGGACGGGCCTCTGTAGCCAGGTGGGGTGAGAACGCCGAGCTGGTCTACTTACACGTCGGCGCTGGCTCGACGTCGTCTTCGTCCACCCGCCTTGCTCGTGCGACGCGGCGCCACCCGACGGCATGGCAGAAATGTGACGGAAAACATCAAGTGCCCATCTTCGATCCTGCCCTCACGGAGCTCTGCTCGCCGCTACCGGCCAGCTTGTAATCACACTGTGAGTTGATGCAATAAAGAAAATCACAGGGACGATATGTGCTTGTGACCATCAACAAACGTCTCGCGTGCGTTTGTGTGTTCTTGTTGCATACGTGCGTGAGGTCATTGTGTATCCGGCCGGCGGCGAGTTTGCGAGCGAGGTTAGCTTTTCTACATCGATGTGACGGGGCACATTCTAGCTTGGAGAACGAATCTAAGGCCGTCAGCTTCCTTTGTCCATAAGCATTGAAGAAACCAAAATGCCCTTAATCAGTAAATATACTACCCAAAACCAGGTGTAGTATTGATTCATTTGGACCCTTCAAATCATAGAAATGAACGGCCCAAATTGACTTGATGTACTGTAAAGGGTCTAATCTATTTCTCATTGCATATATATCAACCACCCAATTCATCACCAAATCTCCAACGTTTCCAGATGTACCCAACCAGTGGCAGAGACAAGCCTAGGGCAACTAGGGCTATAGCCCTAGGCTTAGTACCAAGATCCCCGGTAATTTCTTTCTACAAAGTTCTCAAAATTTCAACAAATTGTCGTCCAAGCTTGCTCACCCCTAGACGTAACTGGCTGCTAGTTTCGCCATTGTACCCAACCAGCTTGTTGCTGCTCCTATCTGTATGTTTGGCTTGCATCGCAGACATTAGTTCAGGCGTGCAAGCACAAGCAGCCTGCCAGCCTGAGCGATGCGGCAACCTGACCGTCTCAACCCCATTTGGCATCGCCTTGGGATCGGAGGAGAACAGGTGCGCCTAACTTGGGTTCCAGGTCCACTGCGTCGACGGTGTCTCATACCTCGGGTACTAAGAGGCTGAGTTCGGGCTCCAGATCCTCGACATCTTCTACAGCAACGGTTCCTTGCTCGTCTGGGACATCCACAAGCTCAAGGACTTCAATCTCTTTGGCGAGACAGGGTGCCATGTCCCGAAGGCCAACACGGCCACCAAAATTGGGCATCCGTTCTCAGTAAGCAACTTGAATCAGAACCCCATCTTCTACAGCTGCACCAGGGCGCCGGCGGCCCGAGCGGGGCTGGTGGACACGTTGTGACGGAACAACACGTTTGTCCACGCGGGAGGGCGTTATAACGCGGGAGGGCGTGATAGACGGCACCTACACTTTGGAAGGATGCAGCGCCAATGCTGTGCCGGTGCTGGGGGCATCTGGAGAGGCGAACCCCAGCGACTACGAGGAGCTCATCAGCGATGGCTTCCTCCTGACATGGCAGCCGCCAAATTACCGTAGTGGTAAGCTCACTCACCCTCGTTAGTCGTCAAATACTTCTCGGGAGCAACTAGGCGACGGGCAGTAGATTAGTTCCAAGGACTGGATGCATCGACGCGACAATTTTGCCCACTGAGATGATCAACATCGCCTGCCGTTGGCGTAGAATCCCCAGTTTCAAACAAGCTGGAGCACAGTATAAGATTTAATTAGAAATGACAATACATTTAAAATGAGATATGGATTCGCCCAACGAAAAGGTGAGAGATGTGAGACTTGTGACCGTCTGTCATTGCTAGTGGCGATATGGCACCGTCTGTGCACCGTCCTGGATTGGGCGGGCACTACCTGCGTCTCTAGCATTAGCCAGTCCTGCCACGGAATTCGCGTGCCTCTGCACTGCAGTTCGCGTGCCTCTGCTAGTCTCAACCAAGCTGGAAACGATTAGTGATAAATGGATTCCTCCAAAGAAGAGAAGTGAGAGATGCCAGACCTGTCACCGTCTGTCATTGCTAGTGGCAAAATGGCACGATCCTTCCGATCTGTGAACTCCACACAAAGATATTTGACCAATGAAGATTTTCAAGTCATGAGAAAGTAAAAGACAATGATACTTTGACCGTGGACGGTTGCGGCAATTGTTAGGCCGCGTGGGACTAGTATTTTTTTGTCTCAAGTCTTCCCTTGCCCCGTCAATTGGGATACTCAGAGAATACGCATGTTAGACGTACTATGACTGGAAAGGACTCCACTACGCCAGTATATACTACTGTATATAGTATCACTCATTCTAAAGCACAGTATTCTCTCTTGTATCGTATTGTATCTCCCCACAAGCCCCCTTCTTTTTTTTGCTGCACCAAATTTCAAGCTTATTCTCTGATGGCTATGGCCTGCTGGCTCTTAGTTTTCGTCTGGGTTTGCTGGTTGCCATTCATGTTCGCCGGGGGTAAGGAGCAGCAAGGGAAAGGCTGCTCGGCGGAGAGGTGTGGAAACCTCACCATCTCCGACCCATTCTGGCTCACTGACCTGGAGACAAGAAGATCGTGTGGTTCCTTGGATTTCGAGCTCAATTGCAATAACAGTATCCCAGTTTTCCGGAGCTTTGGATCCACTGGGGATAAAGTGGCTTCGCAATCAAGGACATCTTGAACGAGGAACGCAGTTTGCGTGTCGTTGAACTGTACAAAGAGGAAGACTTTAACGTCTCCAACGGCTGCAATTTCCTGAGGTGGAACACCTCCCGCAAACTAGGACACCCGTTTAAAGTCAATCCCATCAACTTGAACCTCATCTTCTACAACTGCACGAAGACGGTGGCGTTTGTGGAGGTGAGATGCGTGAACACGAGCAACGCGTTTGTCCGCGCGGGAGTGCGCTACGACATATGACGGGGGGCTATGCCGGCTACGCTTTGGACGGCTGTGATGCTATTGTCGTGCCGGTTCCAGGCTCGTCAGGTGAAGGGAAAGCAAGTAACTACAAGCGTGTCATCAGCGCGATGGCTTCCTCCTGACATGGGATCCACCCCGTGCACGTAAGTTCTTCAGCCGCCAAATCATCTTTTCATGAAGCTCGTAGCTAAGCTACTAGGACGCACAGTGCTAATTAATTTGCTGGATTTGCCGCACAATTGAACAAACCAATCAACCGAGAATAAGGTTTTAGTTGATCGTGTGGTGGATGTTCGCCGTAGCCGGCCAGCCGTGGGGCAACTTGGCTACTAGCTGATACTCCATGGCATCTCCGCATCAGGGAATATATCTTCGCAGCATGGTGGCATGCATATTGGCCTTGCGATAATTAGTGTTGTCCTTCCAATCTTCCATGCATATTGGCCTTCTCGTTCTCTAGGACTGATATTTCTGTGGCTAGATGTGTTCATCGTCTACCCTCTGGCATCGGTTGCACCTGGCATCTCTAGCTTGCAGATCACCGGACATACTGTCGTTTGTTCAACAAGCTGCTACTCATCTAAGGTTCAGGCGCAAATGGAATGTGGCCTTTGCAGCTTGTGCCATCAGTCTTTGGCACGCGAGGAAGGATCGGATCTTTAACTCACGATCACGGACTGAATCTTACATAAGGTTCTATGCAGCAGATTTGCTCCGTCTCTGGTGCTGCAGAGCTACTAGGCAACAGGATAAAGAGGACCTCATGTTTTGGGGCAATCTTCTAGCCACACAGTCCCATAGCTCTGTTCTTGGTGTCCTTTTCTGCTTTTCTGTCTCTGCATCCCACACTTTAGAATGTTGAATGTGTACCAGGACGGAAATTCATTAATTTACCAGTCTGTGCTTTCTGTTCACCGGCCGATTCACGTCTGTACTGTGTACAGACTACAGACACTTACCAGTCAAGTACACCCAACTAACTCAACCATGGTCAACAAGTGCATGCACCAGCCAGCACTGATGGACCTGATCGAGACCGGGCACCGGCGATGGAATTATCGTGTGTGGACGATGGTTGCCAAGTCACAAAGCAGTCAAATGTTCCTGCACACACGACTCGCTCACTGACCCCCGCTCCTCATATACATGTGCAGTTCATGGACTTGTGGCAAAAAATTGTCGACCAAAGTTCTCCGCGATGTTCCCATGGCTTGGGCCTCCATGCCTCTTCCTATCCTTCCTCATCATCTCCACGATGCCGGCGCTGTTGCTCGCGGCAGCCTGCGAACCCGAGCGATGTGGTAACCTGAGCATCTCAGCCCCGTTCGGGGTCGTCTCAGGTTCTGAGGAGAACAGGTGCGCCCAGGCCCAGCTCGGGTTCCAGGTCCACTGCACCGACGGCGTCCCCTACCTTGGGTACTACGAGCCGGAGTACGGGCTTAAGATCCTCGACATCTTCTACAACAACGGTTCCTTGCTAGTCTCCGACGTCCACAAGATCGGAGGCTTCAATCTCTCCGACAAGAAAGGATGCTGTGTCCCGACGGCCAACACCGCCACCAAAGTCGGGCCTCCGTTCTCATTAAGTCCTCTGAATCAGAACCTCGTCTTCTACAACTGCACCAAGGTGCCGGCAGGCCAAGCAGGGCTGGTGGAGACGGTGTGCCGCAACAACACTTTTGTCCGTGCCGGAGGGCGATACAACTGGACCGGCGGGTACACTTTAGAGGGATGCAGCGCCACCGCTGTGCCAGTGCTAGGGGCGTCTCAAGAGGTGAACGCCAGAGACTACGAGGCACTCATCAGTGATGGCTTCCTCTTGACATGGCAGTCGCCGAGTGGCGGTAGTGATAAGCTCGCTCACCCTCATCATTCGTCAAATACTTCTCGGCAGCAACTAGGCGCTGGGTAGTAGATAAGTGCCCAGGATTGGACGCTTCCACGCGACAATTTTGTCCGTTTATATTAGATGATCGAAATCACTTGCCGTTGGCGTAGAGTTCCTAGTTCAAACAAGCTCGAGCATAGTTAAAGATTGATTAGAAATGGCAATATACATTTAAAATGACTAGTGAGATATAGATTCCTCTAACGAAAAGGTGAGAGATGCGAGACCCGTCACCGTCTGCCATTGCTAGTGGTAATATGGCACCATCTGTGCACCATCCTGGATTTGGCAGGAACTGGCATCGGGGACTGCCCCACCTGAGTCTCTAGCAGCAGTCAGTGCCGTACAGCAATGCGACCGTAGAGTACCCGGATAGCATTATGCGGTCGACATGTGCCAGTAATCCTCTAAATTAATCTGCATCATCATTCTAAGATCAAAATTCCAGAACATAGGAATAAAATATTGAAAAATGCAATATTTGTTTTCAATGATAAATCGTACCGATTATATGGAGCTTGGGGTGGGGTACTTGGTCAAGCTTTAGTCCACGGGCACCAATCACATCGCGTCCCACCCCCTGTGGCTGAGAGACTATTGCACCTCATTTTCGTTCCGCTGGACGATTTACTCTTTTGAAAACCCTCTGCTGATGAATAATCAGGCTGTTGATTTAAGCAAGAATTTTTCTCACTTAGATGATGGAAATCGTCTACTTCTAGCCTCAAGTCCCCAGTTTCAACCAAGCTGGAGCATACCTCAAAACTTGATTTGAATGAAATACATTTAAAATGATTAGTGACAAGTGGATTCCTCAAAAGAATAGAAGTGGGAGATGCCAGACCTGTCACCGTCTGTCATTGCTAGTGGAAAAATTGCATGGTCCTTCCGTCCCATTTTTGAAAAGAAGAGAAGTGAGAGATGCCATATTGGACCTCGGCCGTGCGGCATGCTTGCCGTCTCCTAAATGACTCAGCCGCTCTCACTCGGCGGTGCATGAATTTTTGTGAGTTTCGAAAAGTTCAACCATGAAATTTGGTTTGTACTTTATCTATAAAGCGGGGCTATGGCCTGTTTTGATAGAGCTACGGATGTGGAATGCAGTCATGTATATTGATCTTTCCTTGTGCCTATTTGGCTTTAGGGATTAGTGGATTGCACCTCTCGTGCGTTTGTTTTCGAGTGGAAGAACCTTTTATTTAGCAAGCAAGGAAGGGCCTATTGACTGAAGCCCTTCCATCATCACGTAGGAGAACGGAGCTACCTTTTTGAACACTGAAAAGCTTTGTTCTTTGACTTGTACCATGCGATGTACCAGTCGACGCACATTTCTTTTCCAGGGCAATCGATGCACTCGTCATGTTCAAAGCAGATCATGTATAGAAAAGAAAAGAACAAAAACATGTATGGCTCATAATTTTGCCTCGTCAATTAGTGTAGTAGGCTAC
The DNA here is from genome assembly GCF_056163025.1 of Triticum urartu. NCBI lineage: Eukaryota > Viridiplantae > Streptophyta > Magnoliopsida > Poales > Poaceae > Triticum > Triticum urartu. Next base: position 25,710,200 of record NC_141875.1, read on the forward strand.
TTGGCGACGACGACTGCTCATATGGACTCCACTCACTACCACTGAGAGCCCTGTATATAATTCATTCTTAGCCACGATACATATTCTCCCTTCTATCTCCCCATAGCCCATGATCAGTTCATCACCGGTTCAGATACCTCCTTTGTTTGTTGCTGCGACAAATTCCAAGCCTTATGTTCTGATGCCTCCGGGCTGCTGATTTTTGGTCGTCGTCTCGGCCTGCTGGTTGCTACTGATGCTCGTGGCAGCAGCTGAGGAAGAGCAGGTGGAAGGATGCTTTGGCTCGGCGAAGAGATGCGGCAACATGACCATCTCCGATCCATTCTGGCTCACTAACATGGGGGCAGAAAGATCGTGTGGTCCCTCGGATATCGAGGTCACTTGCTTCAACGGCACTACTCCAGCTCTCCAGAGCTCAATACCCTCCGGTCCAGGTTCCGCAATCATCGGCATCTCCTATGAGGAACGTAGCCTGCACGTATTTGATCTAGGCAAGCGGGAATTATTGCACGCCTCCAACAGCTGCCAAGTCCCATTCTGGAACACCTCCATCAAACTCGGCCTCCCGTTCAGGATCGACCCAATCAACGGGAACCTCATCTTGTACTATTGCACGCAGAAGGCCGGAGCAGCGGCCGCCCGTCGGGACAGGGCGCTGGTCAAGCTGAGATGTAGCGACAAGAGAAACACAGGGCACTATACAATGGTTCAGAAAAGTAGGAGGGGTACACTCTCTGGAGGGGTGCATCTCTGCCTTCCTGACAGTGCTTGGGGTATATGGCGAGGCGAACGCGAGCAATTACGCGCGGCTCATCAACCGTGTTGACATGGCAATAACCTTCTATCTTTGGTAAGCTCGCTCATCAAATTGTTTTAAATTCCATCAGACTTATTTGTGGATTGAGAAGAGCGTCTTCAATGGGCAACTTATTACCTCTAAAAAACTGTTATATGCTGTCTGCAAAGCACACTCATTCCACCTCTCATTTGTCAAGACTTGTCCCTTGGGTTCTGTTTAAGTATATGTCTGGTTTAGACATGACGCTCAGCCAGTCAATTCCTCCAGATTCTAGCTGTCTCCCACCTCCATAGTGGTGTCTTTGCATACATCCTCCAGGCAATTCATCTCCTACCTTTCATCAAAGTTACGGATGTCCCCAACCAGCTTGTTGCTGCTTCCTTCATCGGACCCATTACACCAAGTGATTGGGCTCGCCTCGGGGTCGGTGGTGAACAAGAACAAGTGCGCCCAGCTTGGCTAGCATTCATACTCGCACAGTCACCATACCTCATTGGCCAAAGACTTGTCCCTACGGTTGAATTGAACGAGTCAGCTGACAATGATGCCTTGAGGTTACGAGTTACGACAGCTTTATGGCGATAAGAATCCTGTCGGGGAGGAAATATTCAGTCTTCTTCACTTCAATCCCAGGCTTCACCACTCCACACCAAATCCATTATGATCCCGCTCCTCTTTTTGCTTTGAAGTGTTGAACTAATTATCCACGGTAATAGCACAACCACAATCAATTGCAGCTTACTCGTACTCGTGATTTATATTACTCTAAATTTTTATCATATTAAGAAACTTTAAATGCTTCTTACAAGTAAAATGCCGATAGAGAAATATAGGACATGAACGTACCATGGCGCTGCTGTCGGCAAAGCACACTCATTCCACCTCATTGGTCAAGACTCGCACGCAAGAATGCAGCGCGGCGCGTGAACTTTTCAGCGGGACGGTTGGCGACTCGCACACAACGTGATTTGTTTTGCTCCAGCCATCCAGGCGTTGAATGTTTGCAACACCTGGTGTAATTTCTTTTTACTTATATATAGGGCATCTATTGGAGCATTGTTTTTGCACTCTCGTGATGTAAAAAGCAGCACTACAGGAAAAAAATTATAAGCCGAGTGCCCAAAACACTAGGCTTATGCCGTTTTACACTCGGTTTATATATAAGCCGAGTGTTTTTCACGGCTTACAGTACACGGCTTACTAAGGACCGGCTTATCAAAGGTAAGCCGAGAGCCATGGGGAAAACACTCAGTTTATATATAAGCCGAGTACACCTACGTAAGCCGAGGGCCAATAAACACACGGTTTATATATAACGGCAGCCGGACACTAACGGCTGGGCCACGTGTCCATCTCTATAAGCCGAGTGCCAGCGAGCACACGGTTTACATGTAAACCGAGGGTCGAGGAGAGCCGCACGGTTTATATGTAAACCGAGGGCTAAGGCAAGCGCACGGTATAAATGTAAACAGAGGGCCTCCGACCCGGCTTATATTTAGCGGGGTCGTCGGATAATGTCTTATAAGCCGGGTGCCAGGCCCTGGGACACACGGCTTACAGCCCATTAGGGACATATACATGCCCGATAAACCGGGTGCTTGCCGCTGGGACACACGGCTTATAGCGCTAGTAGCATTTTATTTGTGTACGTATGCCACTATATGTTGCAATGGCTTCTGGGAGCACCAACAATATATATACAGCAAAGTTCACAGCAACAATGTACTACAAGTTGACAACCATAACAAACCAACCATGAGTAGTCCACGGATGCATACATATTCAAAGAAGGTTCACAAAAACATGTGTACATATGCAACAAGAGTTCACAAACAAAAGGGCCATGAGTTCAAAGTCCACAAGCGTACATATTCAACAAGGGTTCACCTACAAATGCAACAAGAGTCCACAAATGGAATCATGAGTTCCAAGTTCACACCTAGCATGAGTTCAACCTAAAAGATGCAATCAGCTTCCACCACAGCATGTATGCCCACCATCGCTGACATCCACGATGCAAACCTATAAGTTTCAAATTGAAGCCAAGTAAGAATTTCCAAAGTAAAATTGCAGATCAGTAAGGCACAAGATTTAACAAGCATCAACATATAAATTTCAAACTGAAGCTAAGAAGTATGAATAATATAAGGATCAACATTTGTGGGCTCTACTATCAACAATGCACAAGTTACAAGTTGAGAGGCACAACCAACGACAAGACACAAGCATCAATAGTGCACAAGCATAGACAACTACCTCGAGTGATCATTGTGGTGTGGAGGTTGAAGCACCATGAGCCGCAGTGGGTGTCATTGGGCTTGCTTGGGCAGGTTAGATCCACATACCACAAAGTTATTGGAGCCTTCTCCCGACCGAGGACACTTCAAGCATGAGACGGTAAGATGGTAAGATGCATGATCTTTAAGCATGATGGTAAGATGCATGATTGAAAAGTTGAAGACTTACAAAGCTAAAAGTAGGAAGCGGCGGAATAGGAGGAAGATCCGGCAAAGTAGAACAATGCATATTAGTATTGAACCGAGCAAACATCTCCTGCGGGGCTGCCTGCTGTTTAACCATGAATTCCTGCTGCTGAAACAGGGCTTGCTGCATTTTCATGGCTTGCTCCCGTTGAAGTAGGGCATTGGCCTGAGCCTCCAGCCGCAACCTGGTTTCTTCCTGCCACAACCTGCTTTCTTCCTCTAGGCGAGCCTACAATATGCCATCACAACAAGTTTACCATCATCGCAATGCAAAGAAGAAACCCGAAGGGAGATCAATGAAGCAAAACATACATGGAATTGATGCATCATGTGCAGCCCAGGCTCTGGGCGACGCTCAATAGCAGGACCTGAGCTCGATGTGGTAGCACGGAGGTCGGCAAGTTTTGGAATGTCCTTCTTACGGATGGAACCTTCACCAACATATAACCGTCCATGCTTCTTGCCTTGTCCTGACTTGAGGGAAACCGTAACATCAATGTCCTGTGAGGCTGGATCAGAGTCGGGCCCGTTGCACTCCTTGAACTTCCCACTATATGCATCAATCCTCAATCCAGCCCCTGGGTTGACCCACCCCCCTTCCGGTTTATTTGACTTGCGGGAGAGACATAATCCCGTGAAGGTATTGAGCGGCTCTTCACCCTCACCTCTCTCCCTATTCTGCAATAGAAGCAATAATATCCATAAGGGCACAAGTGGAGAAGTTCATAAACCAAATATATTATTACCTTCTTCTGCACGTAAGCATGGAGGTTGAGGTTGCCTTGAAGGTGTACCGGACCACCCATCAAGGCACGTCGCTCCGAAGCTGCTCTGTATGTGGCCCTCCACTCTGGGTTTATCCACCTGGATATGATTTGCTGGTAGCAAGGAATCTTGTTGTTGCACCACGGGGGAACCGCCTTAAGTATGTCAAATACATCCAACTTAGGAATGAAACTAAGTTGTTTTAATCGAGGCAATCACAAGTAATTAAATGGAAACTACCTTCATGTACATGGAACGGATAGAGGATGGGTCGTCGGCGGGATAGAGGATGGATCTGAGGTTGGGGCGGAGAGGGAGGAGGTGGCGGCGGCGAGGAGCTGAGGGAGAAGGAGTGCGGGTGCGGGTTAGGGTTTGGGTGGTTGGGCTGCGGTTGGGTGAGGGGGTGAGGGCTGCCGTTGGATCCAGAAGCATCCGACAGTGGTTGATGCATGATCCGCGTGATATGCCTATGGACCAATCAGAGCGCACCAACAATTTGAAGATTTTTTGACCATATAAATTGGTCATGATTGATTACATACAAATTTTTCATTTCATTTTTCAATGCTAAAAATGAGTTTTTTTGTAAAAGACCTATCAAATATTTGTTCAAATGATGTCATATTTTGCACAAGTTTGCATCGTAGATTGGCAAACAACATTGACAAAGGGAGTTTTTATTTCTTTTGCATGAAAAACAATTTTCCATTTTTTGAGTGTCCAAAAATAAGTTTTTTTAAGGACTTACCATATATTTGTTGTAAAATTGTACCAAATCAATTTTCTAAAATACTAGGCCATATATAATGCACAATTGATCAAATGGTTAGGTGTCAAAAGTTTCGATGCACCTCTCGTGGAAAAGACAAATTTTCATGATTCAGTAGAAAGCGGGTAAAATTTGTATTGTAGCTGCCTCATAGTTTGCTTTTTATTTTTTCCAAAAATCATTTCTAAGTACAAAACTATCTATTTAATCAGAGAAACATAGAAAGGTTTCCAAGATTCAACCACTAGCTAAGAACGGTCATTCCCGCCGTTTTGACCGTATTTTGAAACGGGCATAAAAAATTCAAAAAAAATCAAAAAATTCGGAAACCTTCCCATTGTGTCATTATATGTGGCCAAGTTCCCAGGAAAAATAATAAACTTGTAATGCGGCAATTATTTTTAAAAAGTGTTCTCAGAAACGAGCTATCACGTGTGGAGATCAATGGCTTTCAAGCCAAATGATCAATCTTATGGCCACATTCATGGCATAGTTTGTTCAAATAATCTCATATTATGCACAAGGGTGCATATTGGAATGGCAAACAATGTTGCCTAAGGAGGTTTTCTTTTTCTTTGGACGAAAGAACCATTTTCCATTTTTCGAGTGCCCAAAAGGAGGGTTTTTTGTGAAGGACCTCCCAAATAATTGTTGCAAAATTGGACCAAATCATTTTTCTAAAATACTAGGACATATATAATGCACAACTGACCAAATGGTTGGGTGAAAAAAGTTTTGATCCACCTCTGGTGAAAAAGACAAATTGTCGTCGATTCAGCTGGAAACGGGTCAAATTTGAACTGTAGCTGCCTCATAGTTTTCTCTTTATTTTTTACAAAAATCATTTCTAGATACATAAGTATCTATTTAATCAAAGAAACACCAAAAAAATTCCAAGATTCAACCACTAGCTAGGAACGGTCATGCCCGCCGTTTTGACCGCATTTTGAAACAGGCATAAAAAATTCAAAAAAAATCAAAAAAATGGAAAACCTTCGCATTGTGTCATTATATGTGACCAAGTTTCCAGGAAAAATAATAAACTTGTAATACGGTAATTATTTTAAAAATGTGTTCTCAGAAATGAGCTATCATGTGTGAAGATTCATGTATTTAAACCCAAACGATCAATTTTATGGCCACATTCATGGCATAGTTTGTTCAAATGATCTCATATTATGCACAAGGGTGCATCTTGGAATTCCAAACAATGTTGCCAAAGGGAGATTTCATTTTCTTTGCATGGAAAATTCATTTTCCATTTTTTGAGTGCCCGAAAGGAGGTTTTTTTGTGAAGCAACTACCAAATAATTGTTGCAAAATTGGACCAAATCATTTTTCTAAAATACTAGGCCATATTTAGTGCACAATTGACAAAATGGTTGGGTGTCAAAAGTTTTGATCCACCTCTGGTGAAAAAGACAAATTCCCGTCGATTCAGTTGGAAGCGGGTCAAATTTGAACTGCAGTTGCCTCATAGTTTGCTATTTATTTTTTCCAAAAATCATTTATAGGTACATAAGGACATATTTAATCATATAAACACCAAAAAAATTCCAAGATTCAACCACTAGCTAGGAACGGTCATTCCCGCCGTTTTGACCGCATTTTGAAACGGGCATAAAAAATTCAAGAAAAATCAAAAAATGGGAAACCTTCGCATTGTGTCATCATATGTGGCCAAGTTCCCATAAAAAATAACAAACTTGTAATACGGTAATTATTTTAAAAAAGTCTTCTCATAAACGAGCTATCATGTGTGGAGATCAATGGCTTTCAAGCCAAATGATCAATCTTATGGCCACATTCATGGCATAGTTTGTTCAAATGATCTCATATTGTGCACAAGAGTGCATATTGTAATGGCAAACAATTTTGTCTAAGGAAGTTTTCATTTTCGTTGGACGAAAAAACCATTTTCCATTTTTCGAGTGCCCGAAAGGAGGTTTTTTTGTGAAGGAACTACCAAATAATTGTTGCAAAATTGAACCAAATCATTTTTATAAAATACTAGGCCATATTTAATGCAAAATTGACAAAATGGTTGGGTGTAAAAATTTTTGATCCACCTCTCGTGAAAAAGACAAATTTCCGCCGATTCAGCTGGAAGCGGGTCAAATTTGAACTGCAGCTGCCTCATAGTTTGCTATTTATTTTTTCCAAAAATCATTTCTAGTTACATAAGGACCTATTTAATCATAAATACATGGTTTGGTGGCGATATGTCGAGGTTTGGGCGGTGGCCGAGGGCCCCAACTCTAGAGCGCGTAAACTCGCATGCCCGTCGCATGGTCACCGCGTGACCGTAATGTTGCCATATGTTCTGGGTGGACTAGGCATGTCTAGTGGGTTGGGCACTCCCCAGGTTGGTGTTAGGAAGAAAATTACAACATAAGATTCTCACGAGGAGACCGATCGATGCTCAAACATGAATTAGCAGCCAAGTGTTTGATTAGCGGTACGGGAAATGTACATGGCCAATGGGCGTGAGTTTTGGCTGAGGATGATCATCTACTAAGGAGAATGTCTTCACAATTTTTTAGCTCAAAAGGAGGATCCTAGGTGGTACTTGCTTTGCAAAGGACCACGCTGGACAAAAATATGAATGTTGAAGCTGGGCTCAAAATAATGAATGGAGTAAGCTGAAATTTTGTGGAGGATGGTTATTTGGGCATAGGTAAGCATTGTAGAAAATTCATACCATTTGGACATGCCAAAGTAGTACTTTCTTCACAATGCTCTTCTATGGACAGAAACTTGGGAAAACTAGTGAGAGAGATTGGATGAATGAAATGAGCTCAAAATTGGTGTAGGTAAGTTACTTAGGTATGGTCATGCGCTGGTAAATTTTCAGATCATTTGGGTAAGCCTAGCTAGTACTTACTTCACAAAGCTTCTCTAGAGGTAGAAACTTTGGAAATTTCCCGAGAAAGATTTACTAGGAAAATTGAGCTGAATATTACCATGTGGCAATGATTTGGGTATGGAAGAGTGCCCGAAAAGTTTGAGGGTAATAGGAGGGGTCTATATAACACTTGCTTTGCAACGAGCCAATTTGGCCATAAAATATAAATTGAACCTGGGCTCACATAGATGATTTGACTGAGCTGCAATTTGGAGGAGGGTGATAATTTGGGCATATGAAGGAACTGTATAAATTTCATGTCATTTAGAGATATAAAAAAGGTACTTCCTTCACAATGCTTCTAGGTGGACAAAAACTTTGGAAATTTCCCGAGGAAGATTTGCTAGGCAATTGGAGCTGAATTTTGTCATGCGGTAATGATTTGGATAGGAAAGAGTGCCCAAAAATTCCGAGGGCAATCAAGAATATATAAATAGCACTTCCTTCATAAAGTGTTGTTGTGAACAGAATAGGAAAATGAATATTGTTGAATTAGTTTTGAACTAGGCAAGGAAGGATTTTTACATATTTGATGAAGATATGCCCTAAAGAATTTATGAGATTTTTTTGGGAATTTTGGGAATGATAGAAATATAGGTTGCTTCACAACCTAGGGCAAAAACTGCCACATGGACATGACACATAGGCAAAACTGATGAGATGGCGCCTAGTCATCACAACCCACCACAATCTACAAGGCTATGACCATCTATATTGGTCATTAACAACTAGAAATAAGGCAGCGGACTAGCACTGTTTGCTTTGTGACCATTTCGTGTAAGGAAATTACGACCTTTCTGACCAAAATGGTCGCAATGGTTTAGGGTTTGGAGCCCCCTGAACAGCTTTTGACCAATTGGTCTAAAATGGTCATAAATTTATGACCAATTCTTCGAGGGTCACTGACAGAAGGTCATAAGTTGACATATTTCTTGTAGTGAATATGGATTGAGGCATTTGGATGTTGACTCTCTTTAGTGGGTATGGAGAAGTAAATGCTTTGACAGAACCAGTCAAAGTAGTTGGCTAACATCATGCATAATATATTCTCCCTTGTTCTTCGCCCTTCAATATTATCTTTTCAAACACACAGAATCAGAGTGTTATCTTTTCCACATCCCTGCAGCTGACATGTTCTGCTCACCGTGCTTTCCAGCACCACCACTAGCTCCCAAAACCCGTCGTATTGAAAGTCGGCGGCATGCAGTGACCTGCACATCACGTACCCCTTCTGGCTCGGTGGCACACACCAGCCAGAGTGCGGGTACCACACCTTCCAGGTCAAGTGCCTAGACAGCAGGGTGTCCATGATGCCGGTATTGGGGTACAAGGGCGCCTCCAGGGCGGACTACCGGCGGTTGATGAAGTGCAAGTTTCTTCTGGAGTACACGGGGGATGATTGCAAGGTGTGCGAGGAGAGTGTAGGGCTTTGTCGGATCAACACCACCTACGATATATTCGAGTGCCACTGCTCCGACCGCATTTCTCCATCCACTAGTGGTGAGCTTCACACGCATAATAGTGGCAGTGAGTTTGACCTGTGCAAAAATGACGCACCAGTTTACTTCTATTTACACTTCAGTTTAGTACAGGGGAGGTTTAAAGGAAAAATGAGAATAGCATGCAAGCGCATGCTGATTACTACACTATGCGGACTAAAATGAACTACAGACTAGTGCAATCCCAACAGAACTCATGCACCGGTCTAGTTCTGTACCCTTAGTACTCTTATTTTTTAAAACAACACCACTTTATTAATTGATAATCCCAGGGAGGCTCATCCAGCCAAACACTACCACTTTATCCGGTCCTGTTCTGTACCCTTAGTTCTTCGGTTTTCGTGCACTGTGGATCATGCAGAAAAAAAATTAACAGAGCACGCACGTTCCTGATAATTGCTATGTGGACTGAGGTGTACCATCCATTGCAATGTCAATGAAAAATGCATACTTCTAATTCTTTTTTTTTTGTGAAAGGCATACTTCTAATTCACAGTGTATGTGATATTTTATATTGGCTATCAAATCCATATAGGCCTTTTTTTGCCAAACCTGTATTCGAGCGACATGGTTACTCATTCAAAAGAAAGTCAATACTCTATTATTCTTGACTACCCTACAGTGTATTTTTTTTAGTATGTTTCATCGGCAGAATATTGAAGAATCATATAGGATACCTGTTTCTTTCTTTTGTAATAACAATTAAGATCATACTACTGGACGACATTTGCAGAATATATTAACAGAGCACACATGTTCCCACTAATTGCATGCAATGCAGAATGATAACGTCCGCTGCAATTTACAATGAAACACATTTTTTTTTGTCAAATCTGTATTGGCTATTAAATCTACACATGCCTATAACTTCTTTATTTGCCAAACCTTGATTTGAGCGACATGGTAGCTCAATCAAAAGAAACTCACATATGTTGTCCATTCTATTGTTCTTCACTGTCTGTCAACAAATTTTTTTGGTGTATCTGATTGGCAGAATATTTAAGATTAATATATGATGCTTGTCTTTTTCTTTTGGACAACCAATGTAGTACTATTCGACAACATTTCTTTTATTCATAAAATGTTATGTTATATTCCAGGTAGCAAGAAGAAAGCGAAGAAGATTATACTAATAGGTATGCTAAATTTTTTTTGCCATCTTTTCATATGTAATGATTTAAATATCAGCAGTTTACTTATAGTGAATTTCTATGACAAAATAGGAACTTCAAAATTTATCATGTCTGTAATCATTGAAAATTGAAATAAAAATCTGAGTCAAGCAACTCCCAGCCTGTGCATATTAGCATGACTTATCAATTTATGCCATTTAGCTTGTTGCTACTGTTGCCACCAAGTACTCTTGCAGAAACAAAAACTTAAACTACTGACGGTTGGAAATAATAGTATTATAACTTCTTGTTTGTAAAAGGAAATAACATCTGCTTCCACCTCAGGTATAACATCAGCAGCTGCAACCTTTCTCTTTGCATGTCTTTATGTGCTGATATGGCACAGAAAAGGGAAAGGACTATGGTTTCTCCTTTGCAAGACTAGCAGCAAAACTGAGAAAAAAATACGAGGCAATGATAGTGTCATATGGATCCCTAGCTCCAAAAAGATACATGTACTCAGAGGTAATGAAAATAACGTCTTCTCGCAGCAATCAGCTTGGAAAAGGTGGTTATGGTGTGGTTTTCAAAGGAAGACTACATGATGATCGTCTAGTGGCTGTGAAATTCTTGCATGACTGCAAAGGAAATGGGGACGAGTTTGTGAATGAGGTTATGAGCATTGGCAGGACCTATCATGTTAATATTGTTAGCTTATTTGGGTTTTGTTTGGAGGGATCAAAACGTGCTCTTATATATGAGTACATGCCCAACGGTTCTTTGGATAAGTACATTTACTCAGAGAACCCCAAAGAAATTTTAGGATGGGAGAGGCTCTACGCGATAGCACTCGGGATTGCTCGTGGCCTCGAATACTTGCACCATAGCTGTAACACACGTATCGTCCATTTTGATATCAAGCCCCAAAATATCCTTCTAGACAAAGATTTTAACCCAAAGATTGCTGATTTTGGTCTAGCTAAATTGTGTCATACAAAGGAGAGCAATCTTTCAATGATTGGAGCTAGAGGAACAATTGGGTTCATCGCTCCAGAAGTTCACTCTCGAACCTTCGGGGTGGTTTCAACAAAGTCAGATGTTTATAGTTATGGAATGATGCTTTTGGAAATGGTTGGAGGCAGGAGAAATGTAAAATCAACTGTTGCAAAATCCAGCGAAAAGTATTTTCCAGACTGGATTTATGACCACTTTGCGCAAGATGATGGATTACAAGCATGTGAAGTCACAGGAGAAACTGAGGAAATCGCAAGAAAGATGACATTAATTGGCTTGTGGTGCGTACACATATTGCCTGCATATCGCCCTGCCATAACCAAAGTTCTAGAAATGTTCGAGAGAAGCTCAGATGACATGGACATGCCACCGAAGCAAAACTTCTCTGGATTGCTGTAAGATATTCTCCCATATGTTTTGTTCCTTTGTTTTTTTGTACAATTATGATAATGTAAATAACTTGACCTACACGCTTATCTCTGATTCCAGTGAAAGTTCAGCTCACAATATGGATGTACAAAGTTCAAGTTCTACCAGATCTGAGGAGATCAGCCTTGTGAATTCAAAAATCGTACAACAATCGCCAACTCTTTGAGCAGATAAGCCTTGTGAATCAAAGAACCTACATTCATTTCCAACACTGTGAGATGGTGGCCCTGTACTAGAGTACATTCAGAAATTGAACAAGCGCAGTGAAATTCGGCATTGTAGTAGAACATATTCCATGTAGAGTCAAGAGCATCCACATGCCAGCGTCCTAATTCTGATAAGTGTTGTGTTCCAACTGCTAAAAGGCATCGGAGGCAGACAACTACCAAGAACTTCTTGACTGTAATTTCCCCCCAAAAACTGAATACACACGATTTGGCTCTACCTCGAGCCCCTAAATTTTCAGAATCCGGATGCATACAATTTATATCAGTCTAAACATTGTGATGTTATATCACAATTCATAACAACCAGATTAAATCGTGGAAGTGGAAGGCGCATACTTACTTGGTCCTCTCCGTAGATTGTATCCACTCAATCAAGCAGAGCCGTGCTTTTCCTTGACGCGCGCACAACCTCGCCGGCGACCACCACCCAACTCCGCGCACATACTACTCTCCCTCCGCTGGCGAGCAGAGGGATTGCTCTGCTGATTGATGTAACCATTAATTAGCAAGTTACTGGGCTGACTATTGTCACCGCTAGCCAGCGGTATAATAGCATTGCTCAGGACCTGTTGCATGCAGGTGTAATATATTGCTTAGATTAATTAGCTGGCGATGTGATCTGTGCGGCCGCCTCAAGATTCCATAAGAACATGCGAAACTTGGTGCTATGCTTACCTTGGACTGCGTAAGTAGATGAAATTTAAATCAGTTCATTAGGGCAACAAATGACCTAACTCCCAGTTTTGGCTTGCTAAGCAAATGTGCGTAGTTAGTTTTTGTTAGAAGGGAGAGAGGGATTTGTTGGAACCGCAGCCCTCTAGCTACCTCTCCTCTCACTCGAACGGAGGTGAAAGAAGAAGAACAGTGGACACAAGATTTTCTGGCCGGCGACGAACGCCGCCACGGGCGCTCAAACGCCCCAATCCTTTCTTCTTTACAGTGGCTACATGGCTTACCCCCGGTTCACGCAAGCAGTACAGAGGCGGGGGATTTATACCCGGTCTAGCACAGACGCACGCACATTACTAACCCCGGCCACCACGCACGCACGCCCACCGGCCACTAACCAGCTAACTACCTGCTGACTCCTACATGCATGCACGTAGGGCTGGACGTACCGAGCGGGCTTTTCGGCCCGCTCATGGCTCGCTTGGGCTTGGCCCGCTCGGTCCTGGCCCGCTAGAGAAAATGGCTGGTCCAGTCTGCCAAATACGGCCCGAAAAATTGCCGGTCCGGTCCGGTCTTTAACCGGATGTCCCCAGCCAGCTTGTCGCTGCTTGGGTATCTCAGCCAAGTGATCAGGTCGGTCTCGGGGTCCAAAGTTCACCGCACCGGCAACGCCCCGTACGGTTGCATTAGGTGAGGTCAAGATCTGATGTGCCCAACCAGTCAAGGATGGCGTGAGGTGAGCAGTCAACTCACGCATATGGCAGGAACCCCGTCGGGTATGAAGTATTCCGTTCATTCCATCCCGGCCGGCACCACAAACCCATTATGATCCCGCTCCTCCTCATCTTCGCTTCCTTCCTCAGGCCGGGCAGCGCGGCGGATCCCCTTGCCTGCTCGCCCAGGGCATGTGGCAACCTGAGCATAGGCTACCCGTTCTGGCTGCACGAGGACGGCCAGCCGCCATGCGGGTCTCCATCCTTCCAGCTCAACTGCAACGGCAGCCAAGCTCTCCTCAGCCGCTCCATGTTCGGGGCCTACCAGGTACTTCAAGTCTTCCCCAAGAACTCCTCCTTCATCGCCGTGGACAACAACCTCCCGCTCGACAACGGCTGCCCCAAATGGTGGTTCAACATCTCGCTCGGTGTCGGGCTGAGTCCGTTCGTCATCAGCAGCAAGAACAGGGAGCTGCTCGTCCTCGACAACTGCAGCAAGCAGGAGACGCCGCCGGGATTCAACCGCACAAGTTGCGCCAATGAGTCCTTCTACCGACTTGGCGGCGAGTATGGCAGCCACCGCAAACTGGCCGGTCTCCCGCCGGCCTGCCGTCTCTCGGTCGTGCCGGTTCTTGGTGTTCCGGACGGCGACAGTTACGTCTCGAGCATGAGACAGGGGTTCCTGCTTGAGTGGACGGTACCGTCAGACGAGTGCCCCAAGTGCGAGGCAAGCGGCGGGCAGTGCAGGTATGCCAACGACGGCACCGGGTTTTCCTGCAGCTGCGACGACGGCCTGCGCCCCGACAAGTGCGGTGAGTCCAGAAAATTAGCTAGCTCTGCTCTCCATTTATATCTGTAAATGTTTATTTACATGCAGCACTCTTGCATAGTTTTAAAACAAGGTCAGCAAATTAACTCTGCACATTGATTCTCATTCCTTTGTCAATTCTTACACCTTTTAACTTGAAAAGCAAACTATGGTATTTGCATGAAAAAATTTCAAGTGCCGAAACAGTGATATTCAGAGGGGTTGCATCACATCGCACCTATCCTTTCGGAAGATCATTCTTCAACCAGTTCAAGTACTCAGGCCAACTCCAACACACGACCCCAAATGGTCCGGCCGCGTCCGTTTAGGGGTAAACGGACACAAAATGCGGCCCAACACGCGGGAGCAAACGGACAAACGTCCATTTTTCATCCACTTTTGATCCATTCCTCGCCCAAATTTGGCCGCGTTTACGTCGAAACGAACATGCACGGACGGGCGGGACGCGCGCCATTGTCCCCCTGGCCCGCCGTCGGGGACACAGCCCTCTTTCTCTTCCATGCCCTCCCTCCGCCCCGCCATTGCTGCGCCACCTCATCGATACCCTATTTTCCCGGCAGCTTTCCTCGCTTTCCTGCCAGGCCGTCCGAACCACAACCACGCCAATGCCAACCAGGTTTGCTGCCTGTGAGGGGAACTCGAGGTGCTCTTTCCGGCCGCGTCTCCACCACGACCGCAACGTGTTCGAAACTTTTCTTACAAGGTACCATGGATGGTGGGAGTATTTATTTCACAACTTCATTTGTTCATTGGATGATTCGTTTTCGGATGACGAAGACCTTGTGGTGGCTGCATTGGTCATCAATGAACACATTGTTGGGCAGCGGCCTCGGTTCAAGAGATCAATCCTGGATCATGCTCCGGCCTTGAATCGCAATAGGGAGAGCGGCCGCGCCCTACTCTATGCCGATTACTTTGAGAACATCGTGCTCTTCAAACCAGTGAACTCACCTTGACAATAGTAGATGTATCGATCCATTTCTATTTAAGACAATTTTGATTGAGTTGTAAAACTATTTGATTGTGTTTTTATTTGGATGTGGAACTATTTGTTTTGTAAAACTATTTGCAATGTTTGATTTATTTGGTTATTTGCATTATTTGGTTATTTGTATAGACACATAGGGCCTTCAGCCGGACGAGATGCGCCCAAGATGCGGCTCGGTGTTGGGCGCACGACCGGCACATCCAGAAAAATGAGCGGGCGCCGCCCATTGTCCTACCCAAACAGACAAAATTCAAACAAAATAGATGTCCATTTGGGGTTATGCGAGTTGGCCTCAAGTCCTCCGGCCCCGGTCTTCCGTCGGACCCCTATCTATTTGTCTCTAAATTCACATGCCTGTTAACTGAACTCACAAAATTGCATAACACGCTGCTAGCTGAAAACCTTTTTGTTGTATTGAACTAGCGAAAAAAATGAAGTACATTTAATAGACTATAAACAAGAAGTGATCCACTTGCTTCAAAAATTATGTGGGACCCCTACACACATCATCTAAAATCGAAGCACCGGTCCAGCGGACCCTTGACGCACACCGCATGTGCATGCTCCAGATGTCGCCGCTGCCGTCTCCCGCGAAAAAGGGGTGATGTCTACATGTAGAAATGTGCAACTGAAGATTAGAGGTTTTTCTTTATGCATGTGCGTTCTTTTTGTTTGTTGCTAATGTTTTTTTTTTGTGTGTGTGCGTGTGTTCGAGTTTGGAACTGTTTTTTCTTCTGGATAAAGTGTGAAGGTTCTACAATGTTAGAATCTAGCTAGATAGCTGACAGTACCACAAAGCAACCAGAACAGTACTCCCTGGGTTCCAAAATAGATGACCCAACTTTATATTAACTTTGTACTAAAGTTAGTACAAAATTGAGTCATTTATTTTGGAACAGAGGGAGTAATAATCAGGCTAAGCATCCTGGTCCCAGTCACATCAGCTCGCGGAGGTCATGGCCATGGACCCCGTCAAAGTTGTTGCACGGAAATTTCCGAGGCCACTGGATTACCAGTCCAATAGGCCAACTGGGAAACTTCGTGGAAGATGATCGCTTGGCCAATTTTTTCCGGTGAAATGTTGCGGCCAATGGTAGTAGTCCGCTCGCTTGCCGTCCACATATATTATGGTTCGTGCTTCGGGCCTTCGACAATGGTATTATCTCTTACATGCAGTCTCTACCTTCCCATAGCCCATGACCACCGAATCCAGCTACCTCGCCTTGTTCTTCACCACAATTCCTCCAAATCATCCGCTCCCATGTCTCTCAGCTGCTGCTGGTTCGTGGTCTTCGTGGGGGTGTGGTGGCTGCCGCTGATGCTCGTGGTGGCCGAGGAACAGCAGGGTGGAGACTGCTCGGCCCAGAAGTGCGGCAACGTCAGCATCATGGATCCATTTTGGCTCACTGACAAAGTTACGGGAAGATCATGCGGTTCTGCAGATTCCTACCCGGACTTCGGTGTCGCTTGTAGCAACAACAGTTATCCCACTCTGCGGAGCTCTATACCCCTCAACAATGGTTTTAGAATCCTAAACATCTCTTACGAGGAACGCAGCTTCCATGCCGTTGATCTCGGCAAGCTGGACGTGTTGAGCGCCACTGACAAGTGTCGTGCAGCGTTCTATAACACCTCAGTCAAGCTGAACCACCGGTTCAAGATTGCCCCCGTCAACCTGAACCTCATCCTCTACAACTGCACGGAGGAGAGTGGAGCAGCGGCGGCGGCACGTCGGAACGGAGAGCTGGCGCAGACGAGAGTGAGCTGCGGGAACGAGTGGGCGGTGCTTGCACGCGCGGGAGTGCCTCACGACGTGACTGGGAAGTACGCCGGCTACGCTTTGGAGGGCTGTGATGCTTCCGTCATTCCAGTGCTGGGCTCGTCGGCAGGGGTGAACGCGAGCGACTATGAGCAACTCTTCAACGATGGCTTCCTCTTGACATGGGATCGTCCGCCTGGTACTGGTAAGCTCACATACCTTACCGTTTTACTCCTTTCCTTACAATGTGCAGTGCAATCAGTTAATGCAACTTATTGATAAGATAGCACCGCGTTGAGTTGAATTTGCATTGAAATCGAGTTACTCATAGTTGATCAAAGGAGAGTTTTTGTTATCCAAAAAGAGAAAGGTTCAAAGTTCAAATAACACGGGTTAGAACTTCAAAATGATCTTGTCTAGCATTTTCCTCACTTTAATGTTTATTGCAAAGAGAAACACCTCTAATTGGCGGCCCAACACTATTGCAAAGAGTAATTAGCTGCCGTAGATGATTTAGAAACAACATATAATGTGACAAAAAAAATTGCACCATAATCATGAAAAAAGACAATAAAACCCGAGGGACCTTCCCACTACTCGAAATATTCCATTGTCGCTAGTGCCATGTTGAGAGAGGGAGAGATATGAGGGTGCTGGGCGAGAACATACCGATACATAGTACCATGGCGTTGTTTTCTGCAAAGCACAATCATCGCACCAAATTGGTCCCTTTGAACTTTTATTTTGGACCATAATCATGAGAAAAAAGGCGAAGAACTTTTATTTTGGTGGCGCATGATTCTTCATAGGAGTTATGCAATAGGACTTTGGGTGGCACATATGATTCTTCGCAAGAGTTATGGAATACTGCACCAACAACAATCTGATGTTGACTCTCCAAAGTGGGTGTGGAAAAGTAATAGCATTGACCGAACCAGTCCAACTATTCATGGCGGCTTGTATGGGAGGAAAATATTCATGGCGGTTGAAATGTAAATTTGTTTACAAAAGAAAAATTTCCAATACATACACACATAATTTTGCAAGATGTGTGTATTTTTTTTCGTGATTGAAAAACATGTGTGGAGGTCTGAACCAAAAAAAAATCAAATGTTTTTTCACCATAAAATTTTGCATGTTGGTAAAACATTCATCAATGGTTGTCTAATTTGTTGTTCCTATTTAGATTTACATTTAACAAGTCCAGAAACTAGAGGTCCGGATATAGGGGCTCTACTTTGCAAGATGAGTGTATTTTTTTTTCTGGCCAAAATCCATAAAGTGGGGAATAGAGGGTGTATTCTATCATTGGATTGCTGACAAAACTCATTGTCATGAAAGGCCCCTTTTGCAGACAAGTCGGCTCCTCTCCTCTCTTCACCTACTACCTCATGCATGAAGCATCCGCGCTTACAAGTTAGACGTAGTGTCATTCTCCATCTTAAAATACAACAAATAATTCACCCGTTCGGCCTCGGATTGGATCCAGTATCATAATGCGCTCTCTCGCCAAGCTACTGCTCATAATACTGTTCCTGCCTCTGCTTGGCGCCCCCGGTTCGCGCGCGCAGTCGCTGGACACGAGCCGCCCGCCGGCAGCGTGCGGCAAGCCGGCAACCTGACCATCACGATCCGTTCTGGCTGCGCGGCCACCACGAACCTAGCTGCGGCTACCCGACCTTCGGCGTCACATGCGACGACCCCACCGGTGCCACGCCACCCAGCCTCGGCGAGTCCTACCCAAGGTTTTGGTTACCAGTTGAAATTTCGAGATTTCCCATGGTTACCGCGTATTTCCATGCCCCTCGGTAAATCCACTTACCAAGCAAAAAATAGCAGTTTTTTGAATTTTTTGAATTTAAACACTCGATTTGTAGTAAAGTACGTAGGATCTAATTAATGACATGAGAGTTGGTTCTGGCGTGTTGGTAGCAACCTAGTTTCTGTTTTGAGAGGTCACTGGTTCAAATGTTCGTTCATTAACTTATTTGAATTCAAAATTCAACTATAAAATTTGGTCGAAATATTCTCGGTATTTATCGGTATTTCTCGGTAACTGTGGTAACTGTGTTTGCCAGTCCCCCTCAGTAAAAGTGCCTAATTCGGTAACCAAAACCATGGTCCTACCTCCGCCTCCTGGACATCAACGACGGCAACTGCTCCGTCGTGGCCTTCCACAGCAGCCTCGCCGCCAACAGCAGCGACCCCTGCCGCGTGACGCGGTTCAACCTGTCCAGCAGCCTCACGCTCTCGCCGTTGGCCGTCAGCGGCGCCAATTGGGAGCTCTTCTTCTCCAACAACTGCTCGCGTGCGCCGCCGTCGCCCGCGGGGGCGCTCTGGCTCAATAATTGCTCGGGTACGTGGTCCGTGCACCTCGGAGGGAGGTACGAGGCTGCAGCGTCGCGGCCAGCGGAGTGCAAGTACTCGGTGGTGCCGGTGCTGCCCGGGGCAAAGCTGACGGCGTGGGCTGACTACGCCGGAATCGTCAGGCGCGGGTTCCTGCTGGAGTGGACGGTGCCCGGGGACTGTGCCGCGTGCAGCGCGACTGGTGGGGGGTGCCGGTACGAGGCCGGCGCGGATGCCTTCGGGTGCCTCTGCCCCGGTGGCAGCATGTACCCGGCGACTGGCGGTGAGTTGCTTGTCATGGTCCATGTACCAGCATGCGGACATTCTTTTACTTCTTTCACTACCGTGCATGCTTAGCAACCTAGTAGAACGAACTGTAGTGATAAATATGATTCGACTGAAAGGATTAGTGTTAACCTTGATTGGATGATATGTTTCTGTTAGTAGAATACACTTACATAGCTGCCAAAATGAGTAGTACTCGGAAGCTGAAGAATAACAATAACCGGATCATGCATCACGGAAGCTGTAGAATATCATTACCCGGATCATGAATCATTGATCACGCATCATTCTGATCCGGTTGGGTCATATTTTTCACCGCGGACGTTTGTGGATTTGAGAAGGTCGACTGTAGATGCTCTACGAGGCTATTTTTACTCCGCTGGCAGAAAAAGAAATGTCCTTTTTCCCGTTAAGTAGGTGAGAATGCGTTCAAACTATCCTATCAAGAAAAACAGATGCGTTCAAACCAAAAACCGGGACCGACGACCATCGTCTGGTCATTGGAAACCGGGACCCGAGCACCCCACTGGCCGGTGAGTGCCGTGGTGATCTCCACTTAAGTCAAACTTCCGTGACAACGAGCAAGTCAAAACAACAGGCAATCTTGCATGCCTGAATGTCCGGTCTCCCGTGTGTGCTTCTTTTCAGCATCTTCTTCTCAATTCTTATCATCATCAGCTGCTGCTCTTCACTGCACGCATCATACGCCCGCCTCACTATCTGCGCCTTCGGTTAGCCTCTTCAATCTTCCATTCCCATGTAACAAGATCGATCGACCGATGCATCCGTTTCGTGTCCCGGCCACCACCACCGCTGTGCTCTGCTCAGCCACAGTACTGCTGACTGCCATGTTCACTACCACCGCCTTAAACACCACTACGCCGACGTTGCCGTCATTCTCCTCCTCCTGCGACCCGGCGACGCGCGGGGTCTGCGCATCGAGTACCCATTCTGGCTCGGCGGCACGCACCAGCGGGAGTGCGGCTACCGCCCCTTCCAGGTCACGTGCGACCGCAACGGCAGCGGCATGGCCTTCCTCGAGAACTCATTGGAAGTAACCGATCCTTGACATCTCCTATCAAAACAACTCATTCCAGGTCTCCAACGTCAAGCTCTCTGACGGCACGTGCAAGGTCGTCGAGCTCAAAGTAAACACCTACTCCGACATCGGCTTCGTGCCCTTCAGCATCAGCCCCCGCCAATCAGGAGCTCTTCTTCCTCTACAACTGCACAGACCTCCGGATGATGCCGCCTAAGTGGGCACCCGTGACTGCGCCAACGGGTCGCTCAACAACCATGGTTTTAAATAGCGCGCTATAGACCAAACACATGAACAAACATTTTAAATAGCATTTACAAGAGGTTCGTTGCTTAGAGGCTTAGCGCGCCGGTGAGTACAAGCCCGACAACAAATGGGGGCCAGTGTCAGCGAACTGCACGGTGTCAATGACACCGGTGCTGGGGTACCCGGGGGCGACTGCGCTGGACTACCGCTGGCTGATGAAGGGCGGGCTTTGTCTCGAGTACATGGCCAGCGACTGCACAGCATGCAGGGAGACTAGTGGGCTTTGCCGCATCAATACAACCTGTGATATCTTTGAGTGCCACTGCCCTGACGGCGTGTCGGACTTCATCATTTGCGGTAAATTCAAGTACCTAACGGCAGTTCAATCTTAGGTTTAAAGAATTTTAAATTTTCGTGTAAAGAATTTTCACTTGGTACTGCATGTATATTCATAAATTTTATTTGATTCAGCTAGTTAACAGGTTTAGTCCATGAGGTTTCGTTGTCTAATTACTAGTTCTCAAGAACAAAGACTAGAACAATGATATCCGTAAATTTCTTTACGAAAAGGTGTGACGACACCCGGGGTGCCCCGACACCCGGTTATCCCGTCCGTTGGCAGTATTCAAGATTCGTGCTAGAGAATTCTGCAATGCAGACGCTTGTACAGTAACAGGGCGATTAGCAGGCTTTCTTTAGGGAGACAGATAGCGACAGGAGGAGAGAGGCATGGCAGGAATAGGCCTGAAAAGGTATTGCGGTCCACGGGCTTGTTTTTCTTGTTCATTGAAGTGACAACACCTGCATGCGCCCAGCGGCATGAGATGATATTCTATTTCCCACACCCTGCATCACTGATGTTCCTTTGTCATCATTGTGAGGTTACTTGGTCCGTTTCTCTCAGTTTAGCGTTTGTTTTTATTTTTATTTCTTGAATATGGACCTTTATAATATAACATAGGTATGCGTGGTAGCACTTGTGTTTGGGAAAAAGCATATTCATGTATCTAAGCACAGAAGATCCTTGGATTCCCAAGGAAGCATGGAGCAACAGAACTTTTTGACTCGGCGTCCATATCCTATTTTCTAACACATCAGCTCTGTCCAAAAGCAAAAGGCCACAGTGCCACTCTTCACACGAGCAGACAGCTAGTCTCTTGCGCTTTCCTGTTTCTTCTTCCTCTACGCCTCTCCCCAAAATCCATCTATCCCCAACAGGCCAACGTAGTGACGCTCAGAAATATTGCAAGATTCAGACGGTGATTCATGTATCTGTACCCGGCCCACATGTTCATGGCACAGGTATAGCTTGCTACACGACGAGGGAGTGCGACCCAGATCAAGTGGCTGTGCGTGCGCCAGGTACATGTTTGATAATGGGCATGGTACATACAGTATGTAATACTAGCACTTCTGCACTTCCATCCTGCTTATTCACTGGTACATTAAGATTCAAAGCGATGTATGATCTTACCAGGAAAGTAATATTGTATATTACTGGTGGGGCCTAGGTAGTACATGTGCCACCGGCGCCAGAATGTACCAGGTATAAGTATGCCTGAATATACCACGTACAAGTATGCCCTAATGTACCATGTACAAGTATGCCCTAATGTATGTGTGGGGTTCGCGGGGGTGCAATTTTAAGCATGGGTATATTTTTTAGAAGTATACATTTTTTAGTGACAAACATTGAAAAAGTTTTCAACGCTTGCAAAAATTTCGTCGTGAAATGACAATTGTAGAAGCTATGGCAAACAAATCATCACTCTAAACTGATATTGGAAATGACATTTTTGGAGCACCGATTTTGTTTTCTTAGCCACTGCCTTTGCAAGAGTTGAAATTTTTTATCAATGTTTCTAACTAAAATTTTCAGAAATTTTGTTTTTCTAATATTTGCTGCTTTTACTGTTCAGCCGAGTGCTAAGAAATTCCATGTCTATTAATGGGGCCTTTCTATTAGATGCATAGCTAAGCCGAAAGTAATCTGTATCCTATCCAAAAAAAATAGAATTAATCTGTACCCGGCACATTACCATCCATGTACCGGGCACATGCACATCCGAGCCATCCGGATAGAAGTAATCTGTATTCTGTACCTCACATGTTACCAAATAATGTACTCCTGTATTGGGCACATGCATGAACCCTGGCATGCACACGGTTGCAAGGCACAAGCCTGCTCGGCCTGCAGCAGAAAGATTCTTGCTCACCTGTTGTTAAAACGGCCACACGCCACGCGCTGTCAAAAATTACGGTCCCAATGAGCAAAAGATGTGGAGTCACATCGATGCATGTGACATGCTGAAAGCCTCAGTGGCGCTCTAGATTTATCACCAAGCACGCCGATGGGTGTATCTCCTTTTCTGATCTCAGGTTGACATGTCAATCCGGATGTAGAAAGGCGCAGTGGATTCTGCCCTACAATGAACAGTGCGAGCAGCTAGGCTTAGTTTTCTTTGTCTCCCGCATACTAGACCTGCTAATACAACTTTGTACAGAGCCTTGGTCTAGATCTCGAGCAGCTGTTTTGTGGACGAACGCTGGTGATAACCGGGTGCCTAGACACCCGGGTGTCGAAAGTCCATTCTCATTTCTTTAAGATTATTTGTCTGCAATTGAAATATAATATTCAATGAAAATCTGATAGAATTGTCTAAATTTTTCGAAACAGTTACAGAATTTATGAAATTTCGGTCATTTCGGCGAGGAGCCAAATGTCTCTCTATTTAAAACTTTAATCTATCAATTAACTCTCGCTTTTGTCTTTGTCAAAATATTGACAAGGTTGACGAAATATCAATCTTCCACACATTTGTTTTTTTCTTCTCCTTTCCCATGTGATTATATAGTTGGCAGTTTACATTGCTCACCAAAATATCTCTTCTTCTTCCTTCTTCCTGGCCACCAATCGTCTGGTACCCAGCTCACCAGGATTCAACGCGGTATGAGGATCCATCTTCGACACTAGCTATACCTGTCCACTAGGGAATTTAGTCTAGTTCAGTGTTCAACCACAGTAGGGATGCTTATTTTTCTCCCCTCCAAAATCCTTTGTATCTGGTAAGGGTTTAGGGCTTACATGGGCAACATGTGTGCGGGGACATCCATATCGTGTATTCTTTGTGGCTCTACGGTGGGTACCTGCACGAGTGTGGCTACCGTACCTTCTAGCTCACCCGTGACAGCACCAACAAGGGCCTTGCTCTGGATGAGATCCTCGTCATCTCCTACCCAGAAAACTCCATCCATGTCACCGACCTCTAGCTCTCCAACAACGTGTGCGACATCTAACTCCACATGGACACCTCTTCTGATATTGGCCTCCGCATCAGCGCTGCCAACAACCAGGAGCTCTTCTTCCTCTACAACTGCGCCTTGCATGTGCGGCCGCCTCCGCTTACATAGGAACCCATGAACCATGCCAGTGGATCGAACACCGGTCGCTCAATAACTCATTTGTGTGGCTTGCTGCGGTGTACAAGCCATGTGACATTTGACGGCCGATTCAGGGAACTGTACGTTGCTGATGATGCCAGTGTTGGGGTATGAGCGGGTGGCTGATGACGTTAGGTTTCTTCTTGAGTGCATGGCCGGTGGCTGCAACGTGGAGATAGAGAATTTGCAAGATCAATATCGCCTATGATATCTTCAAGTGCCACTGCTCCAGGAGCATGTCTTTGTCCATCATCTGCGGTTGGAGTTCACATATATAATAGTGACAGTGAGTTTGATAGGAAAAAAAGATACACTGCTTTAGTTCTGTGGATTAAGTAGTCTTCGATTTTGGCGCACTAAGTTGAGGGGATTTACAAGAAAAATGCACACAACATGCACATACCTACTAGCTGTAAATGGTTTCCTTTTATCTCCTACTAGTATGGCTGTTGTTCTGTCCAATTTACTCTGTTTTTCAGTTAGGGGTGTATGATAGTTGTTTTACGGTGTTTTGTAGCAGCATTTTAAGTTCTTATGTGTAAGTTGCAGCGTCGATTATGGAGCATGGAAAAGGTTTGGCTTGAGGTTGTAATAACTGATTGAACCTATTGGGTCGATCACAAAACTATGTCTTATCAGTTTCATTGAATAGATGAAATTGGGGGCAGAAGCTCCTTCAGGAAATGCATGCGCGTACCTGCTAATTACTACACTATGGATACTAGAATGCCTGACTAGTGTAAACTCAACAGAACGCATGCCGCCGGTCTAGTTCTGTAGCATAAGCAAACGCTACTCAGTTTTTCTACACTGTGGTTCATGCTGCTGGTAAATAGGATATTTGCAGGAAACTTAACAGAGCACTTCCTGCTAATTTCCATGTAGATTGAAATGTACCATCCAATGTATCAGTTTATGTGATCGCTCATATTGGCTACTAACTCTACACAGGCCTACAACTTTTTATTTGCCGATCCTGTATTTGATCGACATAGCTACTCTATCAAAAGGAAGTCAGATATATAGCCCCTGTTCTATTGTTCTTCACTATCTTGTAATGTATTTTTATTTTGTACTTCATGGCCACAATACTGAAGATCCATACACGATGCTATTCATTTTCTTTTGAAAAACAACCAATGCAGTACTGTTGGATAACATTGCTTTTACTCATAAATGTTATATATGTTATATTCCAGGTAGCAAGGGGACTAGCAAGAACATTATTCTAATAGGTATGCTCACACTTTTGCCATTTTCTCATGTGTAATGAATTAAATATTAGTAGTTCACTAGCTGTGATTTCTATGTTGAAATACTACCTTAAAAATCTATCATCTATGTAATAATTGAAAATTTATTCTGGAATTAAAACTTGAAAACAAGCAACTCTCACTTGAGAAATTTAAACTATTGATGGTCTTAGAAATCTGCTTCAATCTCAGCTGTGACATCAGCCGCTGGAGCCTTGCTCTTTACATGTATTTATGTCTTGGTATGGCGCAAAAAATGGAAAAGACTAAGGTTTCTCCTTTGCAAGAAGACTAGCAGCAACACCGAAAAGAATTATGAGGCCATGATAGTATCGTACGGATCCCTAGCTCCAAAAGGATACATGTATTCAGAGGTAATGAAGATAACATCTTCTCGCAACGATCAGCTTGGAAAAGGAGGTTATGGTGTTGTTTTCAAAGGAAGACTGCATGATGGTCGTCTGGTCGCAGTAAAATTCTTGCATGACTGCAAAGGAAATGGGGACGAGTTTGTTAATGAAGTTATGAGCATTGGCAGGACCTCTCATGTTAATGTTGTTAGCTTATATGGGTTTTGTTTGGAGGGGTCAAAGCGAGCTCTTATATATGAGTACATGCCCAACGGTTCCTTGGATAAGTACATTTATTCAGAGCACCCCAAAGAAATTTTAGGATGGGAGAGGCTTTATGGGATAGCTATAGGGATTGCTCGTGGCCTCGAATACTTGCACCATAGCTGTAATACACGTATCATCCATTTCGATATCAAGCCCCAAAATATCCTTCTAGACAAAGATTTTAGCCCAAAGATTGCTGATTTTGGTCTAGCTAAATTGTGTCATACAAAAGAGAGCAAGGTTTCAATGACTGGTACTAGAGGAACAATTGGATTCATCGCCCCAGAAGTCCACTCGCGAACCTTTGGAGTGGTTTCAACAAAATCGGATGTTTATAGTTATGGAATGATGCTTCTAGAAATGGTTGGAGGTAGGAGAAACGTAAAATCAATTGTTGCAAAATCCAGCGAAAATTATTTTCCAGACTGGATTTATGACCACTTTGCACAAGATGATGGATTACAAGCATGTGAAGTCACGAGTGGAATTGAGGAAATCGCAAGAAAGATGACATTAATTGGCTTGTGGTGCGTACAAATATTGCCTGCATATCGCCCTACCATAACCAAAGTTCTAGAAATGTTTGACAGAAGCTCAGATGACATGGACATGCCACCGAAGCAAAACTTCTCTGGATTGCTGTAAGATATTTCTCCCATATATTTGTCCCTTTGTTTGTCAGTGCAATTATGATTATGCAATAACTTGACCTACATGCATATCTCTCATTGCAGTGAAAGTTCAGCTCACAATATGGATGTACAGAGTTCAAGTTCTACCAGATCTGAGGAGATCAGCCTTGTGAATTCAAAAATCCTACAACAATAGCCAACTCTTTGAACAGATAGGTCGTGTGAATCAAAGAACCTACATTCATTTCAACACTGTGAGATGGTGGCCCTGTCGTAGAGTACATTCAGAAATTGAACAAGCACAGCAAAATTTGGCATTGTAGTAGAACATATATAGTACATTTATGCATGACAAGAGTCAAGAGCACCCTCATGACAGCGTCCTAAGTTACAGAGAACAGAAGGAATGAAATGTATTCTGACAAGTTTTGTGTTCCAACTGCTAAAAGGCATCGAGGCAGACGGCTACCGAGGACTTCTTAACTATAAATTTCCCCCAAAAACTGAATACACACGATTAGGCTCTAACTACAGCCCCTAAAATTTCAGAATCCGGATGCATATATCAGTCTAAACATTGTGATGTTATATGCCAATTCAAAGCAAGCAGATTAAATCATGGAAGCGGAAGGCGCATACTTACTTGCTGCTCTCCGTAGATTGTATCCATTCAATCAAGTACCGCCGGGCTTTTCCTCGACGCGCGCAGAACCTCGCCGGCGACCACCGCCCAACTCCGTGCGCGTATTCCTCTCCCTCTGCTGGCGAACCGAGGGTTTGTGCCGCTTCATTTCGAGAAATGCTACATCAACAGAAAATTATTTAACATTTATGGGCTGGTGATGAATTGGCATGTTTGATTCGATTAAGGGGGAGTAAGGGGCCCACCTGGGTGAAATTCAGGGGCGCCTGAAGTTTAAGGTAATGTCGGTAACACTCTGTAAAAGACCCGTGTGGGTAGCATTTCTGCATTCATACATTAAAAGTTGATGCAAGGTAACTGGACGAAAGGTCATCAACGAATAAACTATGTGAGATGGACAAAAATGGTAGAACCATAACAAAGGTATGAAATAAACACCTACGACTACGTCACCTTCTGTCACCCGCCTTCAATGAGATAACATGCTTGTGTGTTTTGTTGTTGCGTCCAGCCTGAGACGACCGAGACATCGATTTTCGACCTTGACGGAGGGGGCAACCAATGAAAGTTGAAACAACGGCACAAGGACGATGCACGTTTATCGCTACCAGGTCTAGCCATAAAAAACCAGATCACGGATTTTTCACCCCTGCCATAGAGTGGTGTGTTCTAGCCACCATATAAGCAACATGTCTCCCGAAAGCGTGTCACCCACTACTGCGCATAGAACTACCATGGTTTTCACTAGAGATAACTGCAAGGCAAACTTGGAACTACTTGCGGCCATGCACCAACTCAAGACCACATCAAAGATCAGACTCAATTGGTAGTCATCCACTTCTTGAGACCAGTCTCCGCACATCTCAGAATACACTTATCCAGATATTGTCATGGGCATGCCATTGATGTGACTACAAATGAGAGCACTTGATCGAGCCTCGCCGCCGCATCACTACTACACGACCACACGTCTCATGGAGCCAACTAGTTGACTTCTTCCCAAGGATGAGTGCCCTCTCCCTCCCACAATAGGAGGAATGGTGCTAACATAAGTTATGGTGGGTCATTTCCAGCCTAAGACCGCTGCCACGTCGTTGGGAAGATTCCAATCACACCACATATTTACCTGTTGCCATCGAAGCTCGAGGCAACCATGCCTTGGGCATTGCCCCCCCCCCCCCTACACCGCACCATAGTGCTCACGTACTGAGTTGAACATGTGATCCAGCATCAAGGTAGCAGTTGCAACCACACCTCCCCACCGGGCCATGCAGCGCTCGCTATCCAGGATCCAAGGCCTCCATCATAGCCCCTACCAGCCCATCGACGACGACAACGAGAAGACACTGGTGACGCACTGGATCACCACCGGAGTCGCTCTATAGTGATGTGGCCGGCCCGTTAGGTGGTGTTCAAATAGGATGTGTCACCAAAAACAATGTTCCCGAAACTCTCTAGTTTTTTATTAAATTCGATCCTGGCAAAGGTGCATAATCACTTACCATCGCCAATCTCAATATGTGATGCAAGCATCACGTAAAGCATGGTACTAGCTGAACAGCCCGAACGCACGAAGTTATTACATATAGGGATCAGATCTCTCTCGAGTACAGACCCGAATTTCACCAAGTAGTTTTCATCTAGTTTCATTGAGTTAACGTTCATTGCCTTGATAATTGTTGTGTGGTGAAACCTATATTAATGTGATGTACTTACTTGAAACAACTAATATAATTATGATTATACCTTCTATTTAAACATCCGCAAAATACAAGAAGAATAATTAAGATAACCTTCATGTTCCTTGCTTTCTTTGCCTATTTTTGTTCCTTGTTTTATTTGCACTTCTATGAAATCCCAAACATAACAAAAATATTAATTTGTTTGCATCTTCGTTTGATTTTCAATGTTTTCTTATGACTTGAGAAAATACCAAAAATATTTTGTTTTTTCTTCTTCTTTTCGTTATTAGTTTCTTGTGATCTTAGAAAACATCAAAAAAATCTCAAATTTCTTTTACGAGCTGTACAATTTTTTTTGGAAAATCACAAAAAACATTTTATATTTTGTTTTCCTTTTGAAAATTAAAAGGCAAAATCCCTTTGGATTTTCTTGCCCTTTTTTTAATGTTTCAAAAAGACCAAAATGGTTTTGCACTGCTAGTTGTTAAGTTTCAATTGAAAACCACAAAAAAAATCATTCATTTTGCGTCTTGATGCACTTTGTGCTTCACAAATGAAAAAAGAACAAAAATGTTTTCCTCTTTTTTCTTTTTTCTTCCTGTTTTGATCTAATGAAAATATATACAAAAAAACTTCTCTTTTGTGTTGTCTTTATTTTGCGGATACTCTAGCACATGGTCTTTGTTGCACTTATTGCTTTTATCATTGAACATTAATTTGAGCAAGCATTGAGCAATAATGATGATGTATTGTGAAGTGACCGGAAAGGCCGGTATGATTATGTTTACGTTGGTTACGTGCATGCTATTATTGAAGCTTTACAACGTCATATTTTAGTTACCATGTGCATACTAACAATTTGATGAATCATGCTTTCCCACGCTAAGTTGTTATCAACTAGAGAATTATACTATAATAACTAAAGGTAGGCCAAGAAGGTGCTCTCCACTCGACAATGTGCAGGACCCCATTAGAGGTGGCGTACAGCTTCAACCCGCTCACCCCTCTTGATCTACTTCCACTACCATTCCAAGAGAGGACACATATGGATGCCAACAAGCGAGCTGCGTACATCAAGAAGCTCCATTAGTCCACCAAGGCCAACATCGAGCACCAAGTTCAAAACCAAGCCGCCAAGGTCAACAGACACTGGCGTCATCCAATTTAT
Organism: Triticum urartu; assembly: GCF_056163025.1. Classification (NCBI taxonomy): domain Eukaryota; kingdom Viridiplantae; phylum Streptophyta; class Magnoliopsida; order Poales; family Poaceae; genus Triticum; species Triticum urartu. The sequence continues at coordinate 25,740,512 of NC_141875.1, forward strand.
CGCACTGCGAATCTTGGGATACCGCACTGGAAGACAACCCAGCAGACGTTTCCCACGCAGAATTACCAAATTTTCTTCCACTATTATTCATGCTTAGCAGCCTAGCACAAAGAGTTGGTGATAAACATGATTAGATTGAAGGGACTAGTGTTAGCGATTGATTTAGTATGCTTTTTGAATTAGTATACACTTATTTAGCAGCCGCAATGTACAATAACATACCCAGTCATGCATCATTTTAACCACCAAAGTCAGCATGTGATTGCCCATACAAAGATGGTTCTTTATATTATATTATATTATATATATATATACACACACACAGAGGGAGCCAATAGAAGACATTCGTTAGTCAAGCAACAGCAAATGCATGCGTTAGTGATGGAATCAGTCGTTGTCTCTGTTACTTGTACAACGAGGAAAACCCCAGTCACACAAACTGACATCATATGAAGGAACATTCTATATATCTTCATCATACGTTAACCCCCACCAATGCCCGACAAATTCCCAGACTGAAACAGTGTTGGTGAAACAATAATAATTAGAACCACACAAGTTGGAGCTAACTTTTGCTCTGTCAACCCTGAAAGAGTTCAAGGCAACACTGATCTCCCAATTCTGTTGATAAGAGGAAGTCCAACATATAGAGAAGAAACCAAACAAACGTACAACACAACCAACATATCTATTGACCAAGAAGATAGCTGGAAAAACATCACATGATACCACACTTCACATGATACCATGATACCACACATATGACACCACTCCTCAAAAGTCAAATTTGTAAAGTTTCAAAAAAAATTGTGAATATTCATAAGATATGATGTCAGTTTGTCCACCATATAAAGAAACTTTTAGGGATTGCCGACACGTAACTTATGAACATTCGCATTATTTTAAAAAAAAATTAAAACTTCCTAATTGAGTTATGAGAAAGGGTATCATCTAAAATGTGATATCACCTACGCCATCCATCATGCATGATGCAACCGGCCATGTTCATGCTCTCGATCATGGCCTCTTTCTTCTCCTCCCAACCCACCAAGCGCACGTCGATTGCCTCTAAATTGAAATAACTGCTAAACTCATAAAATTAGACGACACATTGCCAGTTGAAAACCTGAAGCGCATCTAATAGACCCGGAACAAGCAATGCTCCACTACTTGCTTCAAAAAAATTATGGAACTGTAGTGACAGTGTGGCATTCATAATGAACCAAGCATCCAGTACAATGTCCAGATCGGGCATCTTTTATGACAACTTCTCCTTGCTCTAAACATTTAACAATTAATGGATTAGTTCTGGAAATATGTTTGCCACAAAACCGTGGAACATTGCCAACTAAATATTAATCAAGACATTTGGACGTTGACAAACCACCCTAGGTTTGTTACCGCGTCTTCGCTGGACAATGTTGTACCCGGCTTCTGTTGCAGTTTCATGTTGACTCCCTCTAGTTGGTATGGGAAACAAGAAAACATTGACAGAATCAATCAAAGTCGTTGCCTAATCCCCACAGAAAAAAATTGCTGGCTAACACCGCTTATATATATTATCATCTCCCTTATGTTCGTCCTTCACTCACTTGAGCTTTAGCCATCCTCCTCGTTTACGAAATTTGTCCCCTGAGATAAGGTTGTTGGCATGTATCCGACCTCACTGCTCTCCATCTTGTTCTCGTTGTTCCTCTTCCATTAATGCGCGCATGCCGAGTGTGAGCCAGTGACATGTGGGGAACTCCCCATCAAGTACCCGTTCTGGCTTGGCGGCCCGAGTGATTCATCGAATTCCTCCTGCGGCCACCCGGCCTTCGAGTTACGGTGCACCGGCAACAGCACCTCGGCTTCGTTGAGGGGCTCTGGCATCCGCGTCCACAACATCGACTACGGCACCAGGTCCTTCCTCGTGTCCCACGACAGAGTGACCCACGGCACCAACGCCGTGTGCTGCATCGACTTCAACATGTCGACCATCCTACCTCTTGCCCCGTTTGAGATCAGCCACACCAACCGGGCCCTGTGCTTCCTCTACGGCTGCAACGAGACAGAGCCGCGTGGGCGCGACTATGTGAACGCCACCGGCGTGCCCAGCTGCGCTTGGCCCATCTCCGTATACCTCGGCGGGAGCTACGACCGGAACATGCCACCCGCAATACCCACCGGAAACTTCATGTACACTTACCACCCGGTGCTTGGATCGGAGGCGGCTATCTTGACGGCGGCAAACTATAGTCGACTCCTGAAGAGCGGGTTCGTCCTGGATTGGACAGGCACCGGCGCTGGGGACTGCTCTTCCTGCAGTGCGAGTGGCAGGCAGTGTCGATATAATAACGAGTCTGCCGCCTTCACGTGCCTCTGCTCTGTTGGCAAAATGCACGAGTCGACATGCGCTGGTAAACCTTCAAAATCACAACTGCCTGTAAAACTCAAAATTACACAACACGCTATAAATTGAATACTTGAAGTAATAAGTATATATATATATATATATGTTTGATAAACCAACCCTAAACGAGTAGTGCCCTCAGTTACTAAGCAAAGATCTACAAAAACAATTTACATACGTGCTGACATGGATGGAACGAACCTACATGCATGCACTAGGGCTATTTATAGGTACAATCATTTGTAAATCTTGTGTATGATTATTACACCAAAAGAATGGGTAACGAAAAAAATACTCCGCTTGCCAACTCTTCGAAATCGTAAAATGCCACTACAAAAAGCGGCTTTTGAAATATGTCACTCTGGTGGGTTTTTTATACTTCGAAATATGCCATTATATATGGTCATTAGAGTAAAAGTATCAGTTAATAATACTCATAAATGCAATGTTATATTAATTCCAGGTAGCAAGAGGAAAGGGAAGAAGATTATGCTAATAGGTATGCTAAAACTGTTGCCATCTTTTCATATGTATTGAATATCAGTGGTTTACTAATAGTGATTTTCCATGACAAAATAGTAACTTTAAAATTTATCATGTCTGTTATAATTGAAAGACGATTCTAAAAGTACAATTTGAACAAGCAACTCTCAATTTACAAAACTGAGCAAATTATGATAGCTTGTTGCTACTTTGCCATGATGTAATCTTGCGGAAAGAGAAATTTAAACTACTGATGGTCTTGGAAATCACAATGGCTACTATAACTTCTGGTTTGCAAGAGGAAATAACATCTTCTTTCATCTCAGGTTTGACATCAGCTGCTGCAACCTTGCTCTTTACATGTCTTTATGTGCTGATATGGCATAGAAAGGGGAAAAGACTGAGGTTCATTTGCAAGAAAACTAGCAGTAACACTGAAAAGAATTATGAGGTCATGATAGTATCCCATGGACCCCTAGCTCCAACAAGATACAAGTACTCAGAGGTAATGAAGATAACATCTTCTCGCAACAATCAGCTAGGAGAAGGTGGTTATGGTGTGGTTTTTAAAGGAAGACTGCATGATGGCCGCCTGGTTGCTGTGAAATTCTTGCATGACTGCAAAGAAAATGGGGACGAGTTTGTGAATGAGGTTATGAGCATTGGAAGTACCTCTCGTGTTAATGTTGTTAGCTTATTTGGGTTTTGTTTGGAGGGGTCAAAGCGAGCTCTTATATATGAGTACATGCCCAACGGTTCCTTGGATAAGTACATTTATTCAGAGCACCCCAAAGAAATTTTAGGATGGGAGAGGCTTTATGGGATAGCTATAGGGATTGCTCGTGGCCTCGAATACTTGCACCATAGATGTAATACACGTATCATCCATTTCGATATCAAGCCCCAAAATATCCTTCTAGACAAAGATTTTAGCCCAAAGATTGCTGATTTTGGTCTAGCTAAATTGTGTCATACAAAGGAGAGCAAGCTTTCAATGACGGGAGCTAGAGGAACAATTGGATTCATTGCCCCAGAAGTTTACTCTCGAACCTTTGGGGTGGTTTCAACTAAGTCAGATGTTTATAGTTATGGGATGATGCTGCTAGAGATGGTTGGAGGTAGGAGAAATGTAAAATCAACTGTTACAAATTCTAGTGAAAAATATTTTCCAGATTGGATTTACGGCCACTTTGATCAAGAAGTTGGATTACAAGCATGTAAATTCATGACCGGAATTGAGGAAATCGCGAAAAAGATGATCTTAATCGGCTTGTGGTGCATACAAGTATTACCTGTGCATCGCCCTACTATAATAAATGTTCTAGAAATGTTTGAGAGAAGCTTAGATGATCTGGACATGCCGCCAAAGCAGAATTTCTGTGAATTACTGTAAGATATTACTCCCATGTTGTTCCTCTGTTTTTCTATGCAATTATTATTATGCAATAACTTGACCTACACACTTAACTCGTATTCCAGTGAAAGTTCAGCTCACAACATGAATGTAGAAAGTGCAAGTTCTACCGGATCTATTGAGATAGGACTTGTGAATTCAAAAATTCTAAGTTCGGCTCATAATATGGAAGTTGAAACTGCAAGTTCTACTGGATACGAGGAGATACGCTTTGTGAATTGAAAAACAAGCCTATGACTAGAAATCCACCTCGTCTCTCATTTTATCTCATTAGAAAGAAACTGCCAACTCTTGTGGCAGATAAGTCTGGTGAATCCAAAATTTATATGATGATCAGTGAGAAATTCACAAAACGCACAAAATTTGTTGTTGTATCATAAAATACTAGAGAAGATACCCCGTGAAGTGCCACAGGAATGGCTTGTAATTGTTTCAATGGGCTTTGGTTGTATGCAACATTAGTATTTAAATTAAAAATACAAGAATTGTTAGTAAAATACATATAATTTATTATACTATAGATTATTGTATAAATGTAAATTATTATTTTAATATAAGTAGCACATGTGATACATATTAAGGTGGTTCCTTTCCCACGCATGATGATATATTAAGTTGGCATAGTTGCATATAAAAGAATTTTAGGTAGCTGGGATCAACAATTTAGATATATAGAAATTCATGTATATTGGATAACAGGAGCATATCAGCATCAATAAGTTAGATCACAAAATAATAAAATTTGTTTGGGTATTCGATGAGTGTTGTGTTCCAGCCACTAAAAGGAATGGGGTCTTCAAAGGCCTTTCAAGACTAGAAATTTCCTCGAAAACATTGTACACGCGATTTACAATCTAACTACGGGGCTTAAAATGTCAGAATCCAGACGCTTAAACTGTAACAATTTGAAGATTGTGAGGATACATCTCAATAATTTGTAGCCCAGAAATTTATGGTGGAATCAGAAGATGCATACGTACTTGGTCCTTTGTTCAATGGGTGGTATTCACACAAGCAAATAGAGCCATGCTTTTTCTTCACTAGTAAGTGTGCGGGTGCAATGCACGTCAAACCATGCGAAAAAAGCTTAGTGAGATATTTAAGTGATGAGTACATAGTTCAAACGTGAGCAAGGGTTATGTGGGTGTCAGGTTTGGCAAAATAGTGTTTAAAAAATTGGTTTGGCAAAGCAGGGAGTGATATATCCTAGTCTGTTATAACCGTCAGGAAAAATAAGATACGAATGAAAAAATAATTTCATATTAATAGGTATTTCATTATTGAGATTATACATAATATAGATTACATGAACTATAGAGTTATGAATTCACATTTCATATGATACATTTCCAAAGAATTTAGATATGCATCAAAGGTCGACAAAAACAGACGCTCAGCATGTCAAAAACACAAGTGCTCGTCAGCGTCGCCATGCACTGCAACAAATAATAGTAAAAAAACCAAAGCACCATTCTGATATTTGATTTTGAAACAGTGGAGATAGGTACCTCTTCATTCAAAAGAATATATACAATTTATTGCCTTGATTGATCACCTCAACTTCTTATTTCAACCTCTCTGTTGTAGTGATGATGTTCCTTGTACTTGCCATGTGACTGCTCAATCCTTCTAAAATCCCAACACAATGAAGATAATGAAACCAAAACCTTTGGACAAAAAGACGTAGAGAACAAATATGTACGGTATTCTTATTAACACAACAAAATTTATGAGGTCGGGTTTTAGAAAACATTATGAGATAGAATATCATTTTGGCAACCTTGCTCATATGTTTTAATCAGTACAGAGGTACCTGAAACAGATTGCCTTTCACCACACCTTTTTTCTCCATCAATGTGCTTCTTTGTAAATGAAAGCCTCTGGACAAAACAGCACCCAGATTTGAGAAGCATGGAGGCTACTTTCTGTAGAAAACACAAAACGGGGCAATCTTATTATCACGGTTTCTATTTGGAGTATTCTGGTCAGTTAAAATAACCAATAGAAAAGCATTTGTGGCGTACTACAGTAAGAAAACACTTGGGGGCAAGGTCACAAGCTGGCAGATGACATTCACCGGAGGCAATGGAAAGCTCAAAGATGACCGCTTGCAGGAGGGCTGAATCACAACACTAAAAGACTCCTTAGATGAATTACACATTAGAAGCATTTTTAGATAACAAACAACCCCTGTGATTCTCTAGGAAGTTGGAACAGCAACTTACTAATACCAATTCGGCAACTACAATCAGTTCATCTCTTGAAATATCCTCCCATGTGGTTGGCTCATACTGCCCAACCCTATTTTTAGAAAATGGTGCTAAGTTCTGAAATTAGCCACCACATCTGGAAATGACATCTTATGGACTCTTGGAGTACAATCCAATTTCAAATTAACCAACAACGGCTTAGGAATTGAGTGACCAATAACAATTCATGCAAATTTTTTTATTTCAACATAACAATGACAATGGGAAAGATTTAGTTAAACAACTCTAGAGATTTATTTTTCTGCAAGGAAACTCACCTCTCCAAGAAGCAACCATGTATTCCTTTCCTCCTTGAAGTCCTCGAACTGCAGCCTCCACTTTGCCCATAGAAGGAGCAGCAGCAGCAGTGCCGTCTCAAAGACATTTTTTTAGATACTCGTCTCTAGCATAATCTACAGTTTCACTCCTGCCCACACATAGATTGACATGCTCAACACGCGTTATAGTCTTGCTAATCTACACTTTCTGGCAAACACGCGTTGAATCATTTTTCCAGACACTCGAAGAAAGCACTGAAATTTCCATGATTGAATCACTATCATCTAAGGAGCAGGTACACAAGTAAACCGATGCAATTTACAAAAATCATAATTAATCTTGTCTTGGCGCATCCTTTGCAAACTCAGTAGGACTGAAAATATCGTCCAAAGTCAATAATCTGAATAGGTGACTGGAAAACTTGTATTGGACACGTGTCATCGTCTGATGAGCACTGCAGATTTAAAGAGGTTCTAGAATAATTGTGGCAGTGTCGAGAAGTGCCTAGTGCTCATGAATAGAACCCCAAACATGAAGTATAAATTTCAATAATTTAGCAGATAAATTTAAGACTTAGATGCTCTGAATTTCTTCATTTGTGAGAAAAATGGTATTGCAAGGTAGATCATTTTATTGTACAGTAAGCTCTCGAGAAGCACCTAAATTTCAGTGTACAGTCGAATTGCTAGGAATACCTATAAAAATATAGGCATGGAAATTCTTAGCGCAAAGATTGAAACAACAGAATTGCGTAAACTTACAAGTTTTGCAGATATTTTCTGAAATCGATTATTTTCTATCAGATTATTTGCTAGAACTACTATAGAGTTGGGATAGTTTACATTGATGATCGGTAGAAGTACTTAGTATCTAACAATATTGTTAGTCGAACTGAGACTGCTTACAACCATTTGCGGTGTACTGAAGGATATTTGTCAAGAGCAGCCAATTTGAGGTAAATCAGTGAAAGCACATACCCCAACAAAATTTGAAGCAACCAATTTGATTACATATACGTTGGTCTGATGTGTTGGGCAAAGGCCCTCCACATGGAGGTGTGTTGGCAGCCCAACATCAGCCCACACAAGTCCAACACATATGAACCGTTGATTTGTTCTGCATCCAACGGTTCTGAGTATTTCCCGGTGAAGGGAGCAAGGAGAAAGCCCTAGCCACTCCACCCTTGCTGGTGGTGGCTGCCATTCGTGAGAGTGAGAGTGAGAGCACACAAGAGAAAACACAACCTGAGAGAGAGGAAGAAGAAGAAGCAGAGGTTCTGTCCAGATTTGCTGCATCTGACTAGACAGTGGTCAAGCTAGTGGTTGGAGGCTCAAATGTGCTTGGATCGACCTCAAACTTGGTGAGCTCGTTCCTTACTTTGAGTATTTCGATATAGTTAGCTGGTTTGAGGATTGGGTCAGTGGAGCATCTGATTTGAGAGTGGTTTTGTCAGCTCTAACTGCTGCAGTTTCAGAATAGAGTAGTTTTGGGAGGCGAATAGTTTGGGTAGGAAATTGATGTCCGATTGAGCTGAAATTTGGAGGGGATGTCAAGAAATCATGTGTCTACTTGTCTGCCAAATTTGGTGCTGTTTGGTTCAGCGGTTTAAGAGAAGTTTGCAAAACACTGAAGGGTACAGAAGCTGTGTAAACTCTGCTTTGCTGAAATCTTCCTTCTTGTGGTTGTTGTTGCTGTTGCCGGTTGGCAACGTGGAGAGTGTGTTGTAAATCTCTCTAGAGGTTCTAGAGCAGACTTTGTACTCATCATTCTCATAGTGAAGTTGCGTGGACCGGTCGGTCCACAGCCGTGGTTTTTTACTCCTCAAGTTGAGGAGGTTTTTCCACGCTAAATCCTGTGTCACATGTGCATGTTGTTTGTGTTATTCCACTGCTTACTTGTTGGTTGAAGCTGTCCTCAAAGTTCATCACAAGTGAAGGGGGCTGTGTAGTGTGCATATTTGCCGTGTCGGTGAATTTGTGCAGCGCATTGTTGCTGTCCAGCCCCAACAAAGTGGTATCAGAGCCAGATTTACTTATGCAAATTGCTGAGTTTCTTGTGGTGAAAATGGAGTGAATACCAACAGGATGATATCTTTGAATGGTACAAATTATCAAGCATGGAAGGGCAAGATGGAGGACTTGTTGTATGTGAAAGAATACTGGAAGTCAGTGTTCTCCACTGAGATGCCGGAGGGCATTGAGGAAGGTCAGTGGAAGGTACTTCATCGCCAAGCTTGTGGGTTCATCCGGCAATGGGTCGATGACAATGTTTTGAACCATATCATTGATAAGACACATGCACGCACCTTATGGCAGAAATTGGAAGAGTTGTTTGCCCAGAAAGAAGGTACAAACAAGATGTTCTTGATCAAACAATTGATGTGCTTGAGGTACAAAGAGGGCATTCTAATTGCAGATCATGTGAATACATTCCAAGGCATTATAAATTAGCTTTCTTCAATGGTAATAACATTTGAAGATGAAGTAAGAGCTTTGCTCCTACTAGGCTCATTACCGGACAACTGGGAGACCTTTAAGGTCACGGTTTGCAATTCAGCACCTAATGGAGTTGTCACTTGGAATCTTGTGAAAACCAGGGTACTAAATGAAGAGTCCAGAAAGGTGGCTGAAGCTAGTTCTTCCTCACATTCAGAGGTGTTGGTCACTCAGTCCAGGGGGAGAAGTAAGAGCAGAGGTCCTGGTAAAGGGGCAGAAAGAGGTAGGAGCAAATCAAAAAGTAAGTATGCTGATTATGAGTGCCATCACTGCCATTAGAAGGGCCACATTAAGTGGCAATGTGACAAGTGGAAGAAAGACAAAAAGAAAAAGAAGAAGCAAGATCAGAAGCAAGTTGATAGTGATAGTGACATAGAGGGCAACCAAGTTACTGCAGTAGAAGAGGACGTCATGCTTGTTATGCATGAAAAAAATGAGGGCAGATTTGGTTCCAGTGTTGAGAAGAAGATCACTGTTGTTTCTGATGAAACCGCCAACCTTGTGGATGGTGACAAGATGATTTGGATACCGAACAGCGGTGCTACCATTCATGCTACATCTCGCAGAGAGCTCTTCACTAACTATATATCAGGTGATTTTGGTGTTGTGAAGATGGGGAACAATGATAGAGCAGCCATCATTGGAAAAGGAGATGTGCATTTGAAGACCACAAATGGTACAAGGTTAGTCCTCAAATCTGTGAGGCATGTCGAGGCACTTCGTCTCAATATTATCTCGGTTGGTTTGCTTGATGGAGATGATTACTTGAGCAGTTTTGGAAAAGGGCAGTACAAGATCACCAAAGGCAACATGATTGTTGCAAGAGGTAAAATGGTCTCAGTGTTGTATTATGTTCATACTAAGCTCTTTAGTGCTTCTGTCAATGCACTAGAGAAGGATGATCATTGTGCTCTATGGCACAAGAGACTTGGGCACATGAGTGAGAATGGGATGACAGTGCTAGTGAAGAAAAAATTATGGAAGGGTGTGAAAGGAGTTCACATCAAGAAATGTTCAGATTGTCTAGCAGGGAAGCAACACCGAGTTGCCTTCAAGACTCTACCTCCTCACAAGAAGCCCGAGAAGCTGGACTTGATACATTCCGATGTTTGCAAAATGTCGATAAGATCTTTTGGTGGTGCTAAGTACTTTGTGACTTTTGTTGATGACTTTTCCAGGAAAGTTTGGGCCTTCACTTTGAGGACCAAAGATCAAGTACTAGGTGTATTCAAGCAATTCCAAGCCTCGGTTGAGAGACAAACTGAGAAGAAGATCAAGTGCATTCGCAGATAATGGAGGAGAGTATATTGGGCCATTTGATGCATATTGCAAGCAGCAAGGTATTAGGCATCAATTTACTCCTTCGAAGACACCACAGCTGAATGGTCTTGCTGAGGGGGTGAACAAGACAATTATTGAGAGAGTTAGATGCTTGTTGTCAAGTGCAAAGCTATGCAAACACTTTTGGGGTGAGGCTTTGATGACTGCAGTTTATCTTATTAATCTCTCACCAAGTTATCCTTTGCAGGGAGATGTTCCTAACAGGGTCTGGTGTGACAAGGACGTCTCATATGACCACCTGAAGGTTTTTGGGTGCAAGGCCTTTGTTCATATTCCTCAAGATGAAAGGTCAAAGCTTGATTCGAAGACACGGCAGTGTATCTTTCTTGGCTATGGTGGTGATGAGTTTGGCTACAAGCTGTTTGACCCTATAGCAAGGAAAGTTGTGAGAAGCCGTGATGTTGTGTTTGTTGAAGACCAAACAATTGAGGATATTGTGAAGACAAAGGGGCAGGTTCCTCCTCAGGAGCAGCAAGATATGATTGATTCTGACCCAGTTTCTGCAGCTCCAGCTCCCGTGCAAGTTGAAGTAGATGCAGAACATGTACAAGATGATGTACATGGTGGTGCAGGTGAAGAAGATGCTCCCCAGTAGCAGCAACAAGAGTATGATGCTGAAGTTGATGATCCGGATCAGCGGGAAGCACTAGCACCAGAAAGTCCACTAGCTGCTCCACTCAGAAGATCCAACAGGGGTCGAATTCCTTCCAGCAGGTATCCCTCAGATCAATACATGGTGTTATTATCTGACGGTTCAAAACCTGAATGCTTTGCAGATGCAATAGAAGATGAGCACAAGAAGGAGTGGAAAAATGCTATGCAAGAAGAGATGTATTCCTTGCATAATAATCATACTTATGAGTTGGTGAAGTTGCCCAAGGAAAAGAAAATTTTGAGGAACAAGTGGGTCTACAGAATCAAGCAAGAAGAGCACATATCACATCCAAGGTACAAGGTCAGGCTAGTTGTAAAAGGATTCGGCCAGAGAAAAGGTATTGACTATGATGAGATCTTTTCTCCGGTTGTGAAGATGACATCCATAAGAGTAATCCTTGGCATGGCAGCAAGTCTCAACTTGGAGGTTGAGCAAATGAATGTGAAGACTGCATTCCTTCATGGTAAGTTAAAGGAAGAAATATACATGGAGCAACCTGAGGGGTTTCTTGTGAAAGGCAAAGAAGACTATGTGTGCAAGCTGAAGAAAAGTCTCTATGGCCTGAAACAAGCACCAAGACAATGGTACATAAAGTTTGAAACTTTCATGGGGGAGCAAGGCTACAAGAAGTGTAGCTCAGACCATTGTGTGTTCATTCAGAGGTTCTCAGGTGATGATTTCATCATATTATTGCTCTATGTTGATGATATCCTGATTGTTGGCAAGAATGTCTCTAGGATTGCTAAGTTGAAAAAGGAGTTGAGCAAATGTTTTGCTATGAAAGACTTAGGTCCAACAAAGAACATTCTCGGGATGAGAATTGAGCGAGACAGAAATTGCAAAAAATTGTACTTGTCTTAAGAGAAGTATATTGAGAAGGTACTTCAGAAGTTCAGGATGGAAAATGCTAAAGTTGTGAGTTGTCCACTAGCAGCCCATTTCAAGTTGAGCAGAAAGCAATGTCCTACCACTGATGAGAAGAAAAAGGAAATGCATCATGTTCCTTATGCTTCAGCGGTAGGGAGTTTGATGTATGCTATGGTGTGTACAAGGCCTGACATTGCTCATGCGGTTAGTACTGTGAGCAGATTTATGTCCAATCCAGGAAGACCTCATTGGGAAGCCGTGAAGTGGATTTTGAGATATCTTCGGGGCAGTACAAATCTGAAACTTTGTTTTGGTGGTGGTGAAGCCAAGCTGATTGCTTTTCCAGATTCTGACATGGCTGGAGATGTTGACAGAAGAAAGTCTACTTCAGGTTACTTGGTTACCTATGCAGGGGGAGCGGTGTCATGGCAAATCAGGCTGCAAAAGTGTATGGCACTGAATACAACTGAAACTGAATTCATTGCTGTAACAGAGGCGAGCAAAGAACTATTGTGGCTGAAACGGTTGGCTTGTGAGCTTGGTTTTAAGCAAGACAAGTATGTGTTGTTTTGTGACAACTAAAGTGCTATCCACTTGAGTAAGAATGCAAGTTTTCATTCAAGGTCTAAGCATATATAAGTCCGTTATCATTGGATTCGAGATGTGTTGTATTCCAAGCAAATGCAACTTGAGAAGGTTCACACTGATGACAATAGGGCTGATATGCTGACTAAAATGGTGACAAGAAAGAAGCTTGAAGTATGCCGCCAGCTCGCTGGCATGGCTGCCGGAAGGCAGTGAGACCCTCCATGATGTCGGGAGGGGGAGTTTGTTGGGCTAAGTCCCTCCACATGGAGTTGTGTTGGCAGCCCAACATCAGCCCACACAAGTCCAACACATATGAACCGTTGATCTGTTCTGCATCCAACGGTTGTGAGTATTTCCTGGTGAAGGGAGCAAGGAGAAAACCCTAGCCACTCCACCCCTGCTGGTGGTGGCTGCCATTCGTGAGAGTGAGAGTGAGAGCACACAAGAAAAAACACAACCTGAGAGAGAGGAAGAAGAAGAAGCAGAGATTCTGTCCAGATTTGCTGCATCTGACTAGACAGTGTTCAAGCTAGTGGTTGGAGGCTCAAATGTGCTTGGATCGACTCCAAACTTGGTGAGCTCGTTCCTTACTTTGAGTACTTCGATCTGGTTAGCTGGTTTGAGGATTGGGTCAGCGAAGCATCTAATTTGAGAGTGGTTTTGTCAGCTCTGACTGCTGCAGTTTCAGAACAGAGTAGTTTTGGGAGACGAACAGTTTGGGTAGGCAAATAATGTCCGATTGAGCTGAAATTTGGAGGGGATGTCAAGAACTCATGTTTCTACTTGTCTGCCAAATTTGGTGTTGTTTGGTTTAGCCGTTTAAGAGCAGTTTGCAAAACACTGAAGGGTACAGAAGCTGTGTAAACTCTGCTTTGCTGAAATCTTGCTTCTTGTGGTTGATGTTGTTGTTGCCGGTTGGCAACGTGGAGAGTGTGTTGTAAATCTCTCTAGAGGTTCTAGAGCAGACTTTGTACTCATAATTCTTACAGTGAAGTTGCGTGGACCGGTCGGTACACAGCCGTGGTTTTTTACTCCTCAAGTTGAGGAGGTTTTTTCACGTTAAATCATGTGTCACATGTGCATGTTGTTTGTATTATTCCGCTGCTTACTTGTTGGTTGAAACTGTCTTCAAAGTTCGTCACAAGTGAAGGGGCTGTGTAATGTGCATATTTGCCGTGTCGGTGAATTTGTGCAGCGCATTGTTGCTGTCCAGCCCCAACATGATGATACCTTCAGTGAGAACTTATAAAGAGTCTAGATACATCAATTATAACTGGAACTGAAGATCAATCACACACTTGTTGAAATGGAGCAAAGTGTGATGACTTAGATTGATCGGATTCAGGACATGAGTGAGAATTTGAACTAGGAGGGGAACATACGAGGATCCTACGGGGAGAATGTGGTGTGGCTTGTCTAGGCGGTTGGGCAACCGTGGCAGGTCATTGAACTCGGGAGTCTTGGTGATCAAATCCTTGACAATCTTCTCAGCCTCACATGATACCAGCTAAGGTAGGACCTGTATTATAGCAAGAGGTGTTCAGAAATCAGATCTTGAAAATAATGCTACACTATATGCAGAATCATGTCAAATGATATAGAGGTAGATATGGATCAATCACTGAAGCTGCTTGCTGCGGAGCATGGCCACAAACATCTTGTTGAGTTTCACGGTGTCGAGGTGAGAGTTGGGATACTTCTTGGGGCTTACAACAATACAGATATGGGCAGAGAACATACCAAAACCACTATATCTAACCAAGTTTTTGCTCTAAGGTTAAACCAGTTGGCTGAAAATGACCCATGGGTAAATATGAATATGGCACGTGTATTATTTTGGTATATGGCTGTGTAGAAATGAGTGGTGTGCCAAGATTTTTGTTTCAAATTTTTTGAACTAGCGTACAGTTTTGCTTGGTAAGTTTAGTGTTTTTTGCTGGCTGGGGAACAGTCCGTATGACTTTGTTTCTTTTGTGTGCTTCCCTCTCTTGTCGCTGTCGTTTTGACTATATCATTTTCTTTAATCGGTGCCGCTTTTCATGTGCTTTCTAAAGCCTGCCGTATCTAGAGTCTGATTATGTACTATTTCTTACTCATCCTAATAGAAATGACAGAGCTCCTGACACTTCTTTGAAGAAAAAAAAACATGGGCATGTTACGTGGCTGTTGTTTACTTTATTTATTTCTGGTGCGATTACAACTCTAGAAGTTATATATACGTGTGTATTTGTATGTATAGGGGCATGGAGTATGTGAGCTCGAGCTCCCATGCACCCTTTGCTACAGTAAAATCAATCTTTTTAGAAATAAAAAAAATCTGAAACTTTTTGGCAACAAACATTTATGAATCTTTCACATGCGTGCCAATTTTTGTGATGAAATGACATTTGTGGAGGTCTCGGCAAAATCATGCTCCAAATTTGCTTAGTGCTTAGATAATAGACAATCATGGACACGTATGGTCTTCCTTAAATAAATTGGTATAAAATGTAGTTTCTAGACATAATTTTCCCCCAAGTCTGAATCTGATCTGCAGATTGCTGTAAATATTCATGGATCTCTTCCACTAAGTATCAATTTCTCTCATAATAGGAGTACTACATGATACAACTGATTGTTCAATGCCTATTTGCACTTAATTGATTATACAATTGCTTCATTTAGTTAGTGAAATAACTTCTACCAACATTTTTTTTACTGAAATCGTAACCAGTTTATTTGTTTTACTTGTGCTGCACAATTTTCCCATTTTGCTATTATTTTAAATTGGTAATTATCTGTCAAAATTATGTTCTACCACTTGATGAATCTTCTATCACTCGATGAATCTGTCTATCTTTGACTCTCTATTTAGTTAATTGATTATACAATTGCTTTTTTGGTTAGTGAAAACTTCTACATTTTTTTTACTGAAATCACATGTTGTACCATTTTGTTTGTTTTATTTGTGCTGCCTGTTTTCTCCATTTGGTTATTATTTACAAAATGGTATTTGTTTGTCTAAAATTCATTTTACCATTCGATGAATATGTCTATCTTTGATTCGCTTTTCCGAAGAGGTTTTTGTGTTTGAACTTCTGTTTGTGTTCATTGGACTAATCTATGTTGAATTATTCAGGGATTTTGTTGGGTGGATTGCCAATTGTTTGTTGATGTGTGATCCATGTTTCGCTGTTTAGCGTATCTACAATGCATGTGCTAAGATAAGGCGCTAGGTTCCAATTGCTGGTCGTTTCGTAAAAATCCTGAACGTTCTCGGGATTCTAGCTGGCATGGATGCCAAGCCAGTCGTCGGCTGTCTGGCCTCCTTTTTTTTCATGTGATCCTTTCTAACAAGCGCATCAGATCCTCAACCGACTACGGTAGTGCTCCAGTAGGCAGACTTCTCCATCGGCGCTTCTTCCTTGTTAATTTTTTTATAATGTTCTAAGCACCCAAAAAAGCGCCCCTCTCCCATTGTAAATCCCCTTAGTGGGTGTAGAGATCAGTCGGTTTGCTTCTTACATTGCTACCTTTTGCATGATAACTAATGTGATGCATGATATGACCACGTCTGCATGGATGCATGATATGACCACATGTTCCCATGCACGTAGTTGCGCCCCGCGCTAAAATCATAAGGTGTGGTTGTGTTGAGACTCTCGACACCGCTTCTTCCGAAATTTCTGGAGTGTTTTTTTTCTATATAAATATGGTGACGATAAATGTATATTTTTCAAATTACTTCAATGCATGACTTTCTTTTCCGTGACTACAAACATATGTGCATAAAAGTATTTTTTTGGTCTAAATTCTCACACAAAATAAAAATACCACGACACACATAATGTATTGATGGGGTGCGGCGTGTCGCCGCGCGGGCATAGCTAGTACCTTTATTATTGATGACTGCAACGCCGGGGCTCGTGTGCCGCCCACCGGAGGCACACGTCGGGGCCGCTCCACCACGCTACTTCTCAGGCTCGCTTGCCGACTGCGACGCTGGCTAGGGGGGCTCGTGTGCCGCCCACCAGAGGCGGCCACTGGTGGCTGCTGCGGGTTTGTCCTGGCTTCTGTGATCCCACCCTGCGGCTCGACGATCCAGACGGCGGCGAGATCCTGGCAGCCGGACCACACCCTGCACTTCCCTCCACCTCCTCGTCGTCACCCCGGACATCTTGGCCCGCACCGACCCGTCCCCCATCTCGCCCGCCGCAGCCGCTCCAGCTCGGCGGGGTCGAGCAGGTGCTCCGCGGGCGTCGGCTCCCGCGCTTTCTTCTCCCGCCGTAGCGGCACCTTGAGGCCCTCGTCCCTAAGTTAAAATTTTACCTGCAGAAAAAACTAATTCGAGATTGCAGTTCAGCAATTGAAGAGAAACATAATCTTAAAGATAAATTTAAAGTAACATTATCGCTGAAGCGAACCTTTGATATGAGAGGATCATGAGGGCAGATATGGTGCCCCAGCGGCGATGGCAAGGGGATGCCGCGGGGAATCAGCCAACGGCGGCGTAACTCCTATCCACGCCGACCAACGGCGGCATATTTGGGCTATCCTTGCCAAAGCTTGAGTTTATTTAGACAGCCCAATCGTGCGTCCAACAACAACGTGCTATAGGGGCGGCCCGGCTAGGTCGACGGCCCACCGAACGATCACCTTAATGATGTTTACTATAGTGCGCTCTCTGGCGGGAAATATGCTAGCATTGTGAGAGAAACCATTGTCACTTCTGCGGAGTTCGTGTCCTGTAGTGCAGGCGTTGTAGCTCCCTCAAAAAAAAATAGTGCAGGCGTTGTAGCGATGTTCATTGAATCGTTGTCTTACTATAGCAAGCGTGTTGTAGCGCTGTTCACTGAAACGATATGTTACTGTCGCAATGGCACGCTAGCGGCTAGTTTAAAATTTGCGGACAAATTTGAAAAAACACAAACATTCTTATTGAAAATATCAAGAAATTTTGACGTTTAGAAGATTTTTCGCAGAAAGCAAAAACGTAATTAAAATTTGAATATTTTCTAAAATTGTGAGAAAATTTTCGAATTCCAAACATTTATTGAAAATATGTACAATTTCCGAAAATTTTGAAACAATTATGAAACCCCCAAGAATTTTTGAAAAAAATCATTTATAAGGAAAAACAGGATTTTAGAAAATGAAATAATTTTTGGTAAAAGGGAAAAAATTAACTTCTGAACAAATTTTGTAAAACACAAACTATTTTCAGTATTACAAACTATTTTTAATGATTTTATTTTTCTAAATTTGTGATTAAAAATAGAATGATAATGAAACAAGAAAAAGAAATATATATATATATATATATATATATATATATATATATATATATTAGTGTTACTATTCATCACCCAGGGTGCAGAATAAGTTATTCTTCACCCTAGGTTATTTTACGATCGTATCATAAATAAATTATGTTTGAAATACAAATAGTTACATTCATATTGATTCACTACATAAAATTTGGTATAAGAAAATAAAAAATTAGATTATAAGACCAGAAATATCGCATTTCATGTATGTTTTTATGTTCGTAACTTTAGGTAACATAAAATATTTTTTACGGCGAATATATATTTTCTTACGTTCTCCTTTTATGTATGAAATAAGACAAAATTTACGAAACCTAAAAATATGGTGCATTGACATCAAAATAGAGAGAGGGTGAAAAATAACTATTCTTCACCCAGGGTGACGAATAGTTATTTTTCACCCCCCCTCTATTTTACCATCAATGCACCGTAATTTTACGTTCCGTAAGTTTTGTCATATTTCCGACGCAAAAAGGGACCGTAAGAAAATATATAATCGCCGTAAAAAATATTTTATATTATGTAAAATTACAAACCTAAAAACATAGTCTAAAATACACATAAACTGCAAATTTTCTTGTCTTATAACCTATATTTTTATTTTTTTATGTCAAATTTTACGTAGTGAATCAATAGGAATGTAACTATTTGAATTTGAAACGTAATTTAATTATGAAATGATCATAAGATTACCTCGGGTGAAGAATAACTTATTCTGCACCCTGGATGATGAATAGTAACACTATATATAAAAAACCTCAATAATTGAAAAACACAGTAATAAAAGCAAACAGAAAATACGAGGTTCAAGGACCTTCCAGAAGTTTCCCAAAACAGATAAAACAAGGCAGGAAATGGTTCCTTATTACCGGGAGTGTATTGCATGTAACAACTGAAATGAGTTGGCTCAATATATCAGATGCTCGCTCGTACGTGTGCTAAGGGTCAACTATTTCAAAAGCACACGTTACTCAATTTTTTTTGAAGAAACACGCATCAAATAGAAAACATCAGAAGGAGTTCCTGTCTGCCACTCTTTGCGGCAGATTGTCGAGGCAACGCACAGGCGGCCTCCAGCTGGGCCAGCCCATTGACAAGTCGGCATCTATCTGGACTATAGCCTCGCCAATGGTTTTTCCTGGAGTTATGGGCCCGGCTTGCTTGGCGGCGTTAGCTTGCAGAGAAGCGCAAGCGCTCGCCTTAGATTTGCACCTCAGTGGGATCATTATTTCATGTGATAATAAGGCATAGTGGCAGGAACGATGCTATTGTTTGGGATATCAGGGAAAATCAATAGTTCTTTGAATCATGTGATATCATGTATGAAGGAAGGGGCACGAATAAAGAAGCTCATAGTGTGGTTAAATTCTTTGTTTTGTTAAACCCGGGTCGCCACATGTGGCTAAGATTTCCCCATGACTCTATATGTATTCCTATTAACTTTCCCCTGATTCAGTAGAGTATCCCTTACTGCTCAAAGAAAAGATCTGGACTATAGCAATCGTAGTTCACAAAATTGAAAAACAAAAATCACAAGGATTTAAATTAAAGTTCACAATTTTAAAAGGTTCACGAAATTTGGAAAAAAGTTCACGGATCTTAAAAACAGTTCACAAAATATTGTAAAAAGTTCACAAATTTGATAAAAACGGAAAATTAAAAAACAAATTGATAAAAACGGAAAATTAAAAAACAAAGTAAAAGCAAAAAGCAAAACAAAATCTTAAAATAAAACAAGAAAACCAGCCAAAAGAAGAGTACAAATTATTGGAAAGAGGTTCCCAAAACTCTGGTGAAAACAAAGACATAGATGGCCTGCACATTTACTTACGTAATGCAGTGAAGGGTATGCGCTGGTTAGTGATTGGAACTATATATCCGGTGTTGAAGGCGCGGTATAAATACTGGGATGTGTCGCATGTAGCAACACAGAAGCAGCGTCACCAGAAGGAACCCAAAAACAAAGTAAATAGAAGAAAACCATATAAGTACAACTTGTATGGAAAAATGGTAGGCATCAGGACATATAATATAAAAAATAGTTAATCATGTGTTGAAAAATGGTAGAACATGCATTAAAAAGTATATATGTGTTACAAAACAAAACAAAATGTAAATTGTGAATGAAAAAATTAGACATATACTGAACAAAAAAAAGTAAGGGGATAAAGTGAACCCAAAAACAAAGGAAATGGAAGAAAACCATAGAACAAAGAAAAAAGGAAAAGAAGTTCGACAAAGGATACCTAAAAGCAAAGAAACTGATGCAAAAAAGAATGAAATTTAGAGAAAAATAGGAAAAATATATTTAAATGGGAAAAAATAAAGGAAAATATACAAAAAAGAATAAGAAATAGAAAATAAAAAATAAGACAAACCAAAGAAATCAATAAACACAAAAAAACAAATGAGATCAATAAAACCCAAAAAAATCGAATGAAAAAGAGAAAAGGGCGAAAGAAAAAACCAATAAAACCAGATAAGTCCACCAGTGTAAAGTAATGAAAAATTTACAATACCAATCAAGCGAGCGAACGAATAGCGACTGAGTGGAAAAACACGCTAATAGGCTGGCCATACGTGCTGACTCCATAGGTGAGTCGTTGTTAGATCATAGAGTAGGCGAAATATAGCTCCGGCGCCGAAAACCGGAGGTGCCGCTTATTGCGCACATAGTCGGGATTTGCATATGGAGTTAACCGAGTGTGGGATATGGCCTGCACACATCCGGTTGCTTTATTTTCTTCAGTTTGGTGCTTTTTACTGTTTTCCAAGCTTCATTTTCCTACATTTTAATTTTTTTATTTTTGTTTCTTCTGTTCTTTTAAATGTTCATATTATTCTTATAATGTTCATAAATTTCGAAAAATTTTGAGTATTTCGCTTATCGCACGCATTGTCAGTAATCATTTTTTAAAGATAAACGTTTTACGAAATATGTGGACATTTTTGGCAACAATAACAATGTTTAGAATTTATTTTTAAAAATATGAACATTTGTTAGTTTCTGAATATTTTTCAAAACAGAGAATTTTTTGAATTTTCTGAAAAAATAGTTTTTAATGGGAACAACAATGGAAATTTCGAACAATTTTAATAAGATGAATATTTATTGAAAACACGAACAATTTCTTGGATAAACATTGGTATTTTTCAAAACTGCAAAAAGAATTTGAAATTTCAAATATTTTTTGAGAACGTGATCAAATTTTGGATATTGAACATTTCTCTGTTTTTTAGGGAATAAAGAAATAAAAAGAATTTTAAAAAGAACAGAACATTTAAGGAACATTCCAGAAGGGGTTTCCCAACACCCGATATTTCTAGTGCGCATACTAGATATAATGAACCGACCCATGTCGAATTTGCTCGGCCGCTGCTCCGTGCGAAGGATCATCAATCTAACGCAAATCGAGGAAAACTGGAAATTCCACCGCTTAGTGTTTCCTTCTTTTTTTTGGAAGATAATTTTTAGGTGCTCCTATATGAAAATCCCTGTTTGAGAACTGCCTTTTCCAAAATAAATAAATAAATAAATAGGTGTGTCAAAATATCGACAAACCACACATGGCGGGTCTCCTTGGCCCTGCACATTTCAGTTTTTTTTTTGTTTTTTTGTTTTTTTTACGTTTGGGTTTTATCAGTTTTGGGAGTAGTTGTTCAACACTACTCACTTTTGCCACTAGAATTTTCAGCTACTTAAAAACGTTATCTTTCCGTTAAAAAATGCCACTCAGCACCCTTATCATTTGGTCAACGACCATTGACCAAGGTGAAGTGACCAAAATCTCTACTCTTATAAAAAGCAGAGTTGGTGATCATGGTGTGCCTGCCATCCTCTAATATAGGCCGTCCGATCTATATCTAACGGATAGAAAGTAAACTATGACAATTTACCCACACTCCTCTCCACATTTGCAGATAAGGCCTTCCATCGTTCATCCTTTTTCTCCCACAAGATAAACTACTCATATAAATGCATCTTGATATTTCGTGCAATGCACGAGCATCTTGCTAGTATCCCTAGAACACACATGCCAGTGCTCCCCTATAACATGTGGGTGCTAGTTATTGGAACACAAGAGTTTCTTAAAATAAAAAATAACCACATGCAAGGATTCAAGCACTCGCGAGCGAAAATATTTTTGCTTCTAATTTCACTCTCTGACTCCTGAAAACTAGGACCCATGGGTTACAGTGAGTTCAAGAGGGAATGATGACAAGTGGGGGCCAACGGTATTTTTGTCACATCAGCCCAGTCAATGGCCTTTGACGGGACAATAACAATCCAGAGTGGCATTTTTGAGACATTCTTAGTGAAAGGATGAAATTTTTAAATAGTTCAATCATCTAGTGAAAAAATTGAGGTGTGCAACACAACTAATAAGCAAACAGATAAAACCCCTTACCCTTTGGCCTTCTTCCATTTTTTTCATTTATTTTATCACAATCCAAAATTTTATGTTAATTATTTTGGTCTTCACCAATTTATCCACTTTGTAACAAAATGTATTCATATGCGTATGGATATTTTTCTAAATCTATAATTATATTCTAAATAAAGGTAATTTCTTTAATATATGAATATTTTATTATATACTGCATAAGAACATATATATAGTCACTCCTTCCAAAAATTTAAGGCACGCTTGAGTTTGCATGGTCTTTGATTCATCATTCTGGCCATTAATATATGCCAAGGTATTTGGATTGAACATGTATAAATGGTATTGCCGCATTTGTCTTTGAAACAATTTTATTTCACATGTCTTTATACTAATTTTGTAGACCTATAATAAGTGAAAAGCATAGTCAAAGTTGTGCGATGAAGACCAGAGAAAGTTAAGTGTGCCTTATATTTTGGGAGGGAGGAAGTACAGCTCTAGGTGAATATTCTCCCATTTTCCATATTTTTAAAAAAATAATAAGTTTTAATATATTTAGTATAAAGCGGAAGTAAAAATATTGGAATTAAAATAAAAAAATCAGTTCTTTAATTTGGCATGACATCAGCAGCCCATTTGTACCCACTCTAGAGTTTCAAATAGGAGGATCCCGCTGATAGGCCACTAAGAGGGACAACTACCATAGTGTGTGTTCTCAAGCGGGAGGCATAATGGGCTGGCCACCAGCGCGACAAAACACATAAATTTTAATTTCTTACTGAAATGTGAAAATGGTAAAATTTAGAAGTTTTACAAATAATGTAAAAACTAGTTAATAATCAAATAAAGTTAATGTCAATGTATTTGAAAAAAATCCATTTCATATTTTAAAAAAGGTTTGGCATAGAACTTTTTACTACCTCCATTTTAAAATATATGTCTTGATAGGCTAAACTAGCCTACCAAAATGTCATATGTTTTGGAACGGAGGCATTATATGTTCATGTAATTGTGAAAGGTGTGACATATTTCCCACAAAAAATGGAAGTAAAGAATGAACAAAGAATGGAAAATAATACATGAAAATAAATAACAAAATAAGAAAAAACACACATAAAATAGAACAAGT
Source organism: Triticum urartu (assembly GCF_056163025.1). NCBI lineage: Eukaryota > Viridiplantae > Streptophyta > Magnoliopsida > Poales > Poaceae > Triticum > Triticum urartu. The sequence goes on from NC_141875.1 coordinate 25,764,095, forward strand.
TACAAAAAAACATGTTACTGAGTTGCGCCACGTTATAACGACATATAGGATGTTCAATGTTTTTTCGTGGATCGAGCCTGAGCAATACGATTCTAGCCCCACCCCCCCCCCCCCCCCCCCCCTATTAGGAAAAGGCCTGGTAGGGGCGCACCTGTTTTGGCTACTAATGGCGTACTACAAGTGCGCCACTAGCATCACGCCATTAGAATTTATACTAATGGCGCACCTGTGGTGCGACATTAGTATCTGGTATACTAATGGCGCACCATGCAGTGCGCCATTAGTATGCCTCCTAGGGGGCCATATTTATCCATGTGCTCTGGCTTACTAATGGCGCACTAGTTGATGATGCGCCACTAGTGTGCTTTTTGCAGTGCGCCACTAGTATGAATATTAGGGATTTTTTTTCTTTTCTGATATTTGCACAGGTTACAAAACAAATTACTACACAGAATATAGAGAGCACAACATATAAACATTAGATTTATCGAATGCAATAGAAGATTAGTCTCCGGATACAATTCATCATATTACTCTCCGAATTTAAAATACCGAACAAAGTTAGAACATTACAAGTCTCGAGACCGCGAGTAGCGAGTTTGTCGAAAGTAATGCTGCATTCGGAGAAATTTGAGAGATGTGTCCTCTCTTATCTCCGTGCTACTGCTACTGCTATGCCTAAACATGACATAAATACCCTATTTAAGATAAAATAACATAAAATAAAATAGACCATGACTCTCCATTATGGAGAATGGAGATCATCATGTCTTCAATTCTTGCGCTTTGCTTCCTTTTGCATCCAAGAACCTCATTACCATTGTCCATACATTTTTTTCCATCATTTGATTTGCATGTCTCCACTTCTTTTAGAAATCTGGTATGGACAGTTGAGATTCGTAGGATGACCTGGCAGTATGTTCAAAACATTAAGGCTACATTTCTGATACATCAAATGAGGCACACAATTCTCTGGGATTATCTGTTGAAAAACATGGTAATAACTTCATAGTTAGCAATGATGTACTAGTTTTAGAAGTATGCAAAAGATGCACGATGTCGTAATAGTAAAAAATCTTACCAAGGTATCTCCATGGTAGTTACTATAGTTCAACACATGCACTAGTGGCACGTATTGACCATAATGTTGAGGAGTTTGATTGTAGATATTGTAATTCTCAATGTCAGTACAAAATCCGACCAGATGATTTTTTTGCCTTGTAAGTTAATTCGGAACCATCGGTGTAGTGGGTTTTGTCTACCATCTCCCGCACATTCTTTGAAGAATGAACATAAGCTGTTAATGGAAATAAGCTGTCAACTATTTTGAAATAAACAATATAAATTAGTTAATAATTAACTATGTTTGAGAAACTCACATAGCGGTAGAACTGGAGGCGTATCAACAAGGACCCAAATGTCCATATTGTCTTGGTCGATGTCAGGATCACCAAGATCCATGGTGACAAGCATACCCTCATCAAAACCATATATCTTGCAAAATGTTTCCCAATTTTTGCAACCAAAATGGGTTACGCTCCCAGAATTATACAGATTTACTTCAAAATCCACATCGTGATGAGTCCTTAGGTGAATTTTCTTTGTTTCAGAATTTTCATGGTCTTCAAAATTCATCCTCTCCAAGACATAGCGTCTTGCATGGCATGGGATAAGCTATACTCGAATTGTAAAAGATGAAAATTACACGTTGAAATAGTTGAAGTCATGCTTAATTATGAAAATAACACTTGTCGTCGTTGTGTACCGTTTCAACTTCGAATGTCTCCTTGAGCTTAATGCTGAAGCGCCGATCATCGTCCAGGTGAGGCCTGTCGCACAGACCTCGATCGTCGTGGCACCAACCGCACTCCCCCGGGGGACTTTCGTCGTCCGATGACGACATTTCCTACGTTCATAATTCAAAACTACATCATCTCTTGCGTTGGGTCCAATAAGATAATCCACAGTGTGGTGTTGGCCTAAAAACATTTCTTTCTTTAAGCCTGCTACATCCATCTCAAGTATTTATGGTCAAGGGTTAGCAGGGCCATCCAAATGGAATATGTGGTATGGGCTTTTTTAGTAGGTCATCCTAACTGACATTAGTAATAACTATGAGTTGATATCACACTTCTATATGTATAACACAAGAGGCAGTTAATCCTACTTAATTAAGTACTAAGATACCCCTGTCCATGCATTAGTCGCAAGTACCCCATATGTCCTATTTTTAGCAAAGTCATGCTAAAATTCACAGAAAATTTCAGCATGACCTTTGCTGAAAATAGGACATTATGGAGTACCCGAAATTGCCGGAACGGAAGTTAATCGACATTCCGACAAACTCAAGGGCCTCTCGGGGTACCTGCAAAATCATCACGACACGATGGTCGGAGACAAAACCCAACAAACTAGCACCACAATGTGCCAAGCAGTACTAAAAACAAAACTTATGGCAGTTTCATCCAATTTGAATCTGATATCCTAGTGAAATTCAGGTAGCATTCTACAAGTTTCAACTACGAGTAGCGTCCTTGGGGCCAACTCTAATCAATTCAACTACGAGTTGCTGATTCGACAACCTACAAACTGATGACAAATTTATCTGCCATGACCACATCCAGGAACAGTTCTATTATAACACAATATTTCAGGAAAACACTCAAAAGAAAACAATTCTTGTAATACATTGTTAACAGGGCATGGATTTTACTCCTACAGTATCAGCATGAGATATATTTAGCGCGTGCACTCGTGAGTATGTCTATGACTTGTGACAATGTGGCAAAGTTGTACAAAAGAACTCAACCCTTTTTAGTCGGTACATAATATGTTCCTACATGATGACCATCTGTCTCAAAACATAAAAAAAACATCTCTTTATTAACGAAAAGCAAAGAACCTTCCAATGAATGTAATTTAATTAATGAGGTTTCACTTGACCAACATGCTCAGTCGTATCTTTGCTCCACAATTTGAAATATATTGCTCATTGGACTTATCTTGAAGAGCTAGCCATGATAAATTCAAATATCAAAATGAATTTAAATTTTCACACTATACCAAGTCTATAGAAGCCATAATAGGATTGTTGTGCGTTGATGCACGATTGTGATTACTTTGTACATATATTTTGAATTTTTTGTAAACATATTATGGCACAGATGTCACGGAGACTACAAGTCTACTAGCATTTAAAATCATGGATGCATCCATGTTTTCCTACAAAAAGATGAGCTTGTATTTATTTTTTCTGAACTTGAAAAGAAGGGGAAGAGGAGAGGGGAGGGGCACCTGCGCAGGTGCCGGGTAGTGACTGACGGCGGCGAGGTTGCACGGGCGACGGACGGCGGCAGCGAGGTTGCACGGGCGACGGACGGCTCGGAGGAATAAGACGTGCTCTGGCGGGCCTCCTCCTCCTGGTGGACGCGGGCCTCCTCCTCCTAGTGCTCCGGCGGCGACTCCGGCGGCGGAGCGGGCGCGGGGGTCGTCGGGTGCGGGGAAGGCGGCGGGGGCGCGGGGGCGGCGGCGTCGCAGTACGGGTTAGCAATGGGGAAGATAGAAAGGGGACTGGGGATTTTAGTGCGGGGGAGGGTTAGCAATGGCGCACCACCTAGCGGTGCGCCATTAGTAATTTTTTGATAGCAATGGCGCACCTCCTGGCGGTGCGCCATTAGTAATCTTTTTTTGGATAGCAATGGCGCATCCCCTAGAGGTGCGCCATTAGTAATCATTTTTTGGATAGCAATGGCACACCCCTTAGCGGTGCGCCATTAGTAATTTTTTTTTCAGGATTTTTTGTTGCCTAGCGGAGGGCCGGCAGCAGCGTCTTGAACCCTAGGTCTCTCTCGGGGGGAGGGAGGGGGTGGGTGGTGCGCTCGGCCGAATCCGTTCGGGGGAACCGAGCGAGGAGACAGGGAAGGGTGCGGGGGGTCGGCGGCGGCGGTGGAGCGGGGGAGGGTGCGGGGGGTCGTCGGTAGCGGTGGAGCGGGGGAGGGTGCGGGGGGTGCTCGGTGGCGAGGGGGATCTGGCGAGGGGGGATAGCGATCGAGATGGAGGGGGATCGAGATCGAGTGTCCTCATGAATGTTCAATATTTATCATCAAATTTTAAAAAATATTCATGAATTCGAAAAGTGCCCATGAATGAAATTTAAAAATATTCATGAGTTCAAAAAATATTAACAAATTCAATACTTTTTGTGAATTAGAAATTCAATATCATAATAAACATAAATAAATATTCATGAGGACACTAGCTAGAACAGAAAAAAATGATAGTAGTGGCCCACGTGGTGAATAGTGCGCCATTGGTATTTTTGGAAGAAAAAAAATATGTTAGTAGTGGCGCACCACGGGAGTGGTGCGCCATTAGTGTCTATCACACTAATGACGCACCAACACATGGTGCGCCACTGCTATATAGTAGTGGCGCACCGCATGTCTGGTGCGTCATTAGTGTCCATATTATTTATAGCCTTTTTCCTAGTAGTGCCCCCGTCCCTTACCTCGCCAAAGCGCACTCTTTGTAAAGGCCACTCTCACTTTCCCAGGTTGCGACAAGTGTCACACTACATATACGTCACTTGTCACAACTATACCTGGCCAAACCTCGGGCCAGGCCTAGCCAAGCCCGAGGCAAAAAACCCAGGCCCGAGCCCAGCCATCGGGCCTGGTTTTTAGGCGTGATCACGGCCCAAACACATAAAAGCCTGATGGCCTCGGGTCGGCCCCCTTCAGGAAATCGCAAAACGACGGGTCTGGGCCTGGGCCGGCCCGGCCACCGGGCTCAAAATCTAGGCCTGAGCCCGGCCTGGGAGCAGCGTCGGGCCGGGCTTCCCATGGCCAGGACTAGTCGCAACCTACTAGTTTTCCCTTTTAGGTAGATTTGTTTATTCAAAATGTTTAATCTCTCAAACAATGCGTCCAAATCTCGAAGCATTTTCATCATTGGATTTCTCGCGCCGACATCTTCAAAATTAGATTCGATGTTGTTATGTTTCAATGAAAAAAATTCACAAAAAAAACTGAATGAAAAAACCCGAACCAGGAGCACTTTTCCTCTTTCCGACAGGCATGGCCATGCCCCTCGCTGAACCAAATCCATGCCTCTCCTGATACAAAAAAAATAGAAAACACTTATTTTTTTTCTCTTTTGCGAGAGGCACCCCCGTGCCTCTCGCGTAAGCAAATCCGTGTCATCATGAGAGGTAAGTCCGTGCATATGGCGGAAGAAAAAAATGTGTTTTTTTTCATTTTCGAGTGCCTCTCACAGAAGCAAATCCGTGCCTCTACGTGAAGTAAATCCATGCCTCTCGTGGTAGGAAAAAAACATGTTTTTTTCCGTTTTGCAGGAGGCATGGCTGTGCATCTCGCGTAAGCAAATCCGTGCCCTGACAAGAAATAAATTCGTGCTTTTCCTAAAAGAAAAAAGCATGTTCTTTTTCCTCTCTGAGAGGCACGGTCGTGCCTCTCTTGCCTCTCGCGAAAGCAAATTTATGCCTCTCATCATAGGGAAAACAGGAAAACACGTTTTTTTTTCGAGAGACACGACCATGCCTCCATGAAAAGTAAATGCATGCCTCTCTTAGGCTTGTGGTCCAAAACCTATGAAAAAACAAAAAAAATATGTTTTTTTGTGTCAATTTTTGTTGAATTTGTTTTTTGGTCCAAAACTTAAGAAAAGACGAAAAGACCAAAAAAAAATCTAAAAGCCAAAAACACATGCAAAAAAAAACCAAAATCAGAAGGGAGTGTCCTGAGCGCGCCAACTGGCCCGTTCTCAACCCATCCCAAGTGACGACGCTTGGGGAGGCTCCCCAAGGAACGATCTTTGATTAGTTGCTCCCTTGGGCTTGGGGGCAAACCTATTTGATGTTCGTGAGCATCAAAACGTTGTGGCTTCGCTGTAGGTCGGCCACCCGATGCCCAGTTTGGGCCAGCCTACAGTCATATGTTGTTTCTTTTCTGTTCCGTTGCTTTTTTTCTTCATTCTTTTTTTATTTATTCTTTATTCTTTTTTCCTTTTCTTTTCTTTTCCTTTTCAATTTTTTACTTTATCTTTATTTTTCATGTATTATAAAAAGTGCAGTGTGTTACAAAAATGTTCATTGCATATTAAGAAAATATTCGCAGTACATTACAAAAGGTTCACCATGCGTTATAAAAGGTTCATTGTAAATTAGAAATTGTTCGACGAATAATAAAAACGTCCACACTGTTTTAAATTTTGTTCAGCATACGTTACACAAATGTTCAGTGTGTATTCAAATATTGTTCAGTGTATATTACAAAATGCTCATTGCTTATGCTGAAATTGTTCAACGCATTTATTAATAGTTTTTAAATGTTCATCATATATTAAAAAAAGTTCACCGTATAATACTAAAAAGTTCATCATGTATTACTAAAATGTCCATCATATGCTCAGAATATGGTCAGTGTGTATTTTGAAATAATGTTCACCACATGTATAATTCTTTTATAGTACATAAAATTATTAAAGAATATTAAAACATAATAAAAAATGATCAAAAACGAACTAAACAGAGTGCTACAGTAAACGTCTTCTACGTCCCACACGAACGCTTACTGCTAGTGTGCTGGTAATCTCACCACCTCTCTAAGAAAATTATCTCAGACAACATGGGTTACAAGTAACCAAATACCATGCCTTCTGTTTTCGCCTAAACAAGCCGTCAACTAAATAGTCTGCCTTTCATTTTGCCGCAGCCAGGCTAGAGGGAATGGGAGCAACCAAAAACGTGCAAATATTGGTTTTTAGCTAGGCCCAACTAAAACGCACATACAATGCAGGCAAAATCCATGCGAGCACCAATGTCAAGTAATTAAACTCTGATGGGCAAGAATATCAATGTCTTCTTAACCATCCAACCACATGCTTGTTCGCCGTTCCAATATATAAACTGGATAAGATAGCACCCTCCGTACAGGTTGGTCGAATGGCGATTGCCCATTTTCCGCTCCAATTTTTTGAAGTCGACTTTGACGAAGGTGCGCACTCACCTACCGTTTGCCAGTCCCAATCTCCCGACGCAAGCATCACGTAAAGCATGCCGTTATTATTATCAGCACCCACGAACTAAAACCAATTAACTCGGTAGTCTCACACACGGAAGCATAGACATTAGACAAGTCCACGAAATAAAGTGACAAACGCGACACCACATTAGGAAACACCAGTCAAATACACACTCCCCGTTTACCTCTTCTCCATCCCCTATCTAGCTACATCCCTATATTACCAACACACCGTACGTTCTTCCACGCAACGAAACACCACGGCCACCACCCACCCACGGGTCGATCGATCGAACGTACGTCGCGATGCATCTACAAGCGCTCTTCTCCGTCCTAGCAGCAACATGCTTGGTGCTGCACCAATTGACGTTGCCGGCGTCGGCGGCCGTGGCGACGTGCGCGCCCAAGGCGTGCGGGAACGTGACGATCCAGTACCCGTTCTGGCTCACGGACGCCGCCCAGCCGGCGCCGTGCGGCCCGTCGGCGTTCCAGGTGGACTGCCGCGGCGGCCGCGCGTCCCTGGCCCGCTCCTTCCGCGGCGGCTACAAGCTCCTCCGCGTCTCCTACGCCGACCGCGCCGTGGTCGTGGCCAACGACAACGTCCAGACGGACGACGCCGGCTGCCCCGTGCCCAAGATCGACGTCTCCGCCAGCCTCAGCCTCGCGCCCTTCTCCGCCAGCACCACCAACCGCCAGCTCCTCTTCCTCTTCAACTGCACGGCCCCCGCGGCGACGGCGGGGTTCGTCGACGTCACGTGCCCCGGGACGGCGGCCGTGGTGCGGCTCGACGCGCGGTACAACACCACTGAGGCGAGGGCCGTGGCCGGCGGGTGTGACTACGCGGTGGTGCCGGTGGCCGGGTCGTTGTCGCCGGGCGCCAGCGCCGGGGTGGAGTACCCGCGGCTGCTCAGGGAAGGGTACCTGCTGCAGTGGAGGGCGTCGGCCGGGGACTGCGGCGCGTGCGGCGCCAGCGGCGGCCAGTGCGGGTACGACTCCGACGCCGAGGCCTTTGCGTGCGTTTGCGCCGACGGATCATCGCGCCCGGCCAGATGCGGTAAGCACACGCCCTCCCGACTTCTATATAGCAAAATAACGTCTAGTTCAACTAAAAAATAGTCTAATTTTATTTTAAATAAGATTTTCTAAAGTTTGTGTCCAGATTTATATAAAAGTTAGTACTAAAGAAAAATATATGTTAGTAAATCTAATCATACTTTGTCCAAGTTTACGACTTCTTTATTACATATTACTAAATGTACTCATAGATGGGTGCTTTTAAATATGAATGCAATGATGTATATTTTATGCAACATAAACTATATTACTAAAATAATTACTAGTGGAAGTATGAATTTAGATAGTCAAACTACACCTCATATTTTCAAACAATGGTAGTATTTATTTTCACAATTACTACTATCTCGATTAGCTTCTCGTCTTGATGAAGAGAAACATGTAGGTAGATCTGCCAAGATTGTAATTCGAGATTAACTTGAAGTAAAAGGTTTAAATTTTGTCTGAACTAGTTTCATTTTGAAGATCATAATTGTCACGAATTGCAAAACCTATGTGGTATTCTCTGAGCTTTAAAGGGTGTTTGATCCGAGTATAACATAGATGCACGCATGAACGCACAGCACCAGAAGTACACGCTCCCACTTTGTGATTTTATAGTTGCAGACACATCTAGATCAATAGTCGACCCAGTTATCACAGATGACTTACTATCAAAGGACCGCGAAAATGATAGCTTTTTTTTAATAAATTCCACGTAATTTGCACAAGTTATGGCAAAAGCTTCATATTTTAAAAATAACCTTTTATTCTATGTTTGAGTCTACATCACATCCAATACTCCACCGTTTAGATATTGCCGGTAGACGCTCTCATCCTACCATTGCCACTTCAACAACCCCGTGGGTCCTACTAGTAGTTAGTCTAATGTCCGTATCTAAAATGTGGAGCTTTTCTCAAACACCAAATTACCGCGGAGTCCTGCCCAGTATAGTTTGTGCATTAACATGGAGTTTCTTGCTCCATTTAGACCCTCTCAGATAAAAATACGGAGTATATTTGTGCTGAGTCAACTTGTCATGTGCTATTGGTAGCTGGCTAAACTTTTAGGACAAGGTTCCTCCGGTTGACCAGCAACAGTAGCCGTGCTACCGAAACGACGTGCTGAACGCCCTTAGCTTAGCTAGCTTGGACTTGGCTCCTGGGTCAGCGCCTGTCATTGTCGATGATCGATCTCATCGTATCTAAAGTTCTAAACACACAAACAGTATTCTGGCCAAACAGCCAATGGGTTCCGTGTTAGGTCCTACCTAAACCCGTACGTATACTTTAGCCGCAAGTAGCCGGGACTCCACGTCCTCCTCCTCGGCAGCTAGCATGTGTCTACATGCTCCGAGCATGCATCGCAAAGTACGTACGTACTTACGTACACAAGGTTCAAGTTAATCAACTCGACAAACGACGTATGCTTCGAATATGAACTCCACGTCCTCCTCCTCGGCAGCTAGCATGTGTCCGGAAAGATGACCGTGATTTGTTTCGAATATTGTGACCGTCGTCGTTTCTTGGTGCATGCCTATGTGTCGTGTGAACTCAAGGACAGCTAATCGATCTAGCTCAGATGGTTAACTTTCTTGTGTTCAAACCTGTTTGTCAGGGTTCGTATAAGACTTGTAAAGTGAGATGGAGAGAGTACCAGACTTAGCATAGTGATCACATTTTGCTACATTTATGATAGATTTTTTCAGAAAATTTTGTGATCAGTCGTTCGTATGGTGTGCGAAAATCCTACACCTACGAAGAAAACCTACGTATGGTTACGAAACCTTTTATTTAATTTAAACAACCCCCCTCCCTCCCTCAATTTTCAGGCGGGTGGGCCCCAGCCTAACCCAAAGACCAATTCTAATTATTCACGTTTGTTATAGTACTAGCTAGTTAAGTCTAGTATTGCTCGTATGGTGTGCCCATCCATATCGCGACGTCTTTGATGACTTCGTCAAATTTGAGATATATTGGTCCAGTCTTTCGAACATGTTAATTGAGATAGTTTATGCGTGTATGTATTCATAAAGATGCAATGTTTTACAGAAAACTAGAGTTTGTCTGCGTGCACCGAGGGTGCATCGTTAAGTACATGCACACGGTAGAACTCAACTAACTCACGCACGTGTCTGGAGTATGAGCGTGACCTGCATGCTTTGAATATTGTGGTCGTTTGGTCATGCATGCCTACGTGTCGTGTGAACACGACGGTAACCAATCAAGCTTAGGCGTTCGATCTACCGTCCGATTTCTTGTCCCGGCCGGTAAGATTTTCCAATCCATTCAACTAGCTAGTCGTCGTTTAACAGTTCTTACCTAATCAGTGACGCAGCTAGGCCTGCCAAATAGTCCGACAAACGCATGTATGTCCTTAGCACAGTACAAATGCATCACTTTCAGATTAATTAGTCTCCCATCGGGACCTACTTCATTGATTAGTCTTGCAAATACTTATATAATTTGGTCACTTGCTTGGTTGATGCCTTGATGACATTGTGCATGCTCATGTATATTGGCTTTTTCCTTGTATGCAGATGGGAAGAAATCCAGCAACAAGGTCATCCTGATAGGTACGTACCTAGCTGCAACTGTGTGTAAGCAAGAAAGCATGTGCTTCAACAACCATCAACCACATCATATTTGTAACATCGGTCTCAGAACTCTTCCAATGTATAGATGGTTAGATGGGGTGCTAAGTGCATGAAGAGCCTTAGCAACTAAACTCTTCAAAGAGCCTTAGCAACTAAACTCTTTAATGTGTATCTCATTTAATTAGTTGTAGACTGTAACTTATGGCGTGTCTAGCATCTAACATAGTTTCTTCTCGGGGTCATCGAACTTCTCTTTTTTCTGAGTATTTAACCAAAAACTACCACAATTCATGGAAACGTGTCAAAAAACTACCACTTTATGATTTTGTGCCAAAAACTACCACTTTTATCATAATCTGTTGCTAAAAACTACCAAGCGTGAAAACTGCTCGCTTTGGCTCGTTTATGATAGTGTGGCCCACGTGTCAGGACGGAAAAAGTCAGCACCGTTAACTTTGCCGTCACCGTAGAAAGAGATCGAGAGACGGCGACGGCCTTCACCGGAGGCGGAGAAGATGAAGTACTACGGCGGTGCGGCCGGATCTGGAGGAGACGGCGCGACCTGCAGGCGGCGCTCCGGCGCGAGCATGACGGCGGGGGGGGGGGGGGGGGGGGGGGGGGTCCGGGGGAGGCGGATTCAGGGCGGCCGTGTTGGAACTCGTGGTCAAGCAGCCGCGTTTGGAGGAGCATGGAGGTCGGTGATGAGGAAGCTGGCGCGGGCGGAGCCGGCGGGCCGGGCGGAGGCCGGGCCAACTCGAAGACGGCCGAGGCGCGGAGCCGGCCGGGCCGGGTTGCGCGGAGGGCGCGGGAGGCCGGCAGCGGAGGACCCAGCGCGGCGCGCAGGGCGGAGCTGGCTGACGGCGCCCGGAACCGGCATGCGGGCGCGTGGCCAGACGGGAGCGGTGCGAGGCAGCACATCAGCTGTCGGAGCGGGGCAGTGCGGGAGGCTGGGCCGGCCGGAGTGGCGGAGTCGGCGACGGGAATGAGCCGGCGCGCGGAGGCGCCTGTACCGGAGCGAGACGGCGGACGAGCGGGCGCTCGGTAGCCAGGGCGGCGCGGACTGGAGCCGACACGGAGCAGAGGCGATGCTCACGGGCCGGGATGCGGGCGCGAGCTGGCCAGCGCCCGAGCCGGTCAACGGAAGGAGCAGCAGGGACGAGCCGGCGCCCGCGGGAGGAGCAGCAGCACTGCCGGGGCAGGCGGAGCCGGTCGTGCGCAGACTTGGCGAAGACGGAGGGCGGAGCTGGACGGAGGAGCGATGGGGCTGGAGCTGACGGGGAGCTGCAGGCCACAACGACCCACGGGGTCGGAGGCGAGCGGCAGCAGTCCTGAGCGGCAGGAGGGTCAGGCGACGGGCGAAGAGGAGCTGCAGCGAGGCAGAGCTGCCCGCAGGGGCGGCGCAACTGGTCTCGCCTCTGGCCCAGGCACGGCAGACTATGGCCGGCTTGCATCTGGCCGGTGTACAGGCGGCGTTAACGGCTGGGAACGGCTGGCCATGTGCACTTCGCCACGCTGGCATCTAAACTGTGGGGTCGGGCAGTCAGATTCGGGTTTAACCCAGTCAAAGCGAGCAATTTTCACACTTGGTAGTTTTTAGCAACAGATTAAGACAAAAGTGGTAGTTTTTGGCACAAAATCATAAAGTGGTAGTTTTTCAACACGTTTCCATGAATTGTGGTAGTTTTTGGTTAAATACTCCTTTTTTCTTAATTACCTTGTCCCGTCAATTTGCCTACTTGACACAGTCTTGACACCAGGAAGGGCCTTATCATATTGTGCTGGGAATTAGTAATAACTTTTGGTTAGTTTGCATAGTACATATTATACTCAAGTTTAATTTTGTCATAATTTCAGCATCAGTGTCCGCCACAGCTTGCTTGATCCTGCTGGTGTGCCTCGTCATGGCCTTGAAATTTCATCGACAAATCCGCAGCATGAGTTTTGTATCCAACATCATGGACAAAAACATCAAAGCTGACAATGCAAACGTTGAGAAGCTGCTCAAGAAGTACGGCTCCCTGGCTCCCCGGAGGTACAGGTACTCGGAGCTTAAGAAGATAACCAGCAATTTCAAGCACAAGCTCGGCGAAGGCGGCTACGGCGCAGTGTTCCTGGGCACTCTGGGTGATCGGCGGGCGGTCGCTGTCAAGTTCCTGCACCACTCCAGGCCCAACGGCGAGGATTTCCTCAACGAGGTGATCAGCATCGGCCGGACGTCCCATGTCAACATCGTCACCTTGCTTGGGTTCTGCCTCGAGGGCTCCAAGCGTGCCCTCGTCTATGAGCACATGCCCAACGGCTCCCTCGACAAGTACATCTACTCGTCACCGTCGTCCAAGCCGGAGTCCCCGGTGACAAGACTCGAGTGGGAGACGCTTCAGGAGATCGCGACGGGGGTGGCACGGGGGCTGGAGTACCTGCACGAAGGGTGCAACACGCGCATCATCCACTTCGACGTGAAGCCGCACAACGTGCTGCTGGATGAAGGGTTCCGGCCCAAGGTGGCCGACTTCGGCATGGCCAAGCTGTGCGACCCCACGGAGAGCATCCTGTCCATGGCCGACGCCAGGGGCACCGTGGGGTTCATCGCGCCGGAGGTCTTCTCCCGGGGGTTCGGGGTCGTGTCCGCCAAGTCCGACGTCTACAGCTACGGGATGCTGCTGCTGGAGATGGTCGGGGGCCGGAGCAACGTCAAGGCCTACGCCGCCGCCAAGGAAACCGACATGTTCTTCCCGCTCTGGATCTACGATCACCTGCTCGGCGACGGCGGCGTGCTGGTCGCGCGACAGGACGGTGGAGGCGACGCCGAGGAGGAGACCATCGCGAGGAAAATGGCGTTGGTCGGGCTGTGGTGCATACAGACCGTTCCGGCGAACCGGCCGTCGATGGCCAAGGTGCTCGAGATGCTGGAGAGGAGCATCGACGAGCTGGCCATGCCGCCGAGGCCGTACCACCCTTCTTCTCCTTCCAATTCTCCTTCTCTGTCGCACTCACTGCCGTCGAGCTATCCATCTTCTGCATCGGGCTACACTCAAGGGTACGCATCTCAGTCGTAGCAAAGTCCCTACTTTTATAAGACGTTTTAGACAGCTGAAATTGAACTGTTTGGGCAGTTGTCTTAAATGTCTAAACTGTCTTACAAAAATAAATGGAGAGAATAGTACTTATTATAAAAAAAAAGTTTCACTTCATGCTCTCTAGATACTCCCTCCTTTCCGGTTTATAAGACTCAATTCAAAAATCTCACCAACCAAGGTAGATGATGAGTGGTGGAATATTTTTTATAGTTTGCAAAAGCACCCAATTAATGCTCTTGTTTTCCTTAAAAAATTATGTTTACGGATGCATTAATTGCAATGCATGCATGCATAAAGTGCATGTATTGGTCAGTTTTCTCTTAATACTTGCATGCAATGATTTAATGCAACTTGAAGTCTGAACATGTGATGGGGAATAACCAAATTAAGCCTTATAAAATGGAAAAACTAAAATTTTGAGATAAGCCCTATAAACCGGAAAGGAGGGAGTACTTAATTTCAAACAGAGCAAAAGTGTGTTTAGCAATGAAAATCGTCAATACTACTGTATTAGGATGTTTGATCACTTATGAAATTTGATGAACTATAATATATGTTTCTTTCGACCAGATCAAGATCGTTTACAACAGAGAGCACAAAATAACTAAAAGTCTGTTGTACAGTCAGCAGAAAAAGAAGCAGGGATGTCCCGTGAGCAAAGTCAACGTTAGACGTTCGTAACCATTCTTGAGTTGTAGCCAAGAAGTTCTTAATTTGCATGCATGGAGGGGCGATGGACAACAGCAATACTACCCAGCGATGTCCGCATCTCCGTGCGTATTGCTACATATATAGATCCAATTATTATTGAAGCCCGAAGGAATATGTGATTTGTCCTTTAAATAGTTAATACCCCATATGTGAGAAATACATAGACAACTTAATCGTACTTAATGGTGGTGTACCAATTATAATCAACTAAATTATGAGAGATTTGTGTTTTTTCACCTTCTATATCATCATGTGGCTAAGGCCATGCACAAAAGGGCACATGTTTCATTAGCAAGCTCCTCGTGATGTCTGGTGCATCGTTTTTTTAGTACATTGTAGAGCATTTTTTATGAGGTTTGGGATTATCCTCATTACCCGTACTTAATCCAATAATCATGACTCAAGACCCTAATATGTCCACGTCCTTTATTTTCACATGGCATCACATTTGTGTTGCCGACGGTGGCCTCAGTGCCCACACAACGAAAACGCATTTTGAATGTGGCCAGTCATCTGGCCTCTCTCTCTCTCTCTCTTGGAATAAGATGAGAAATATGTTGTTTTTCCCCATGAAGATTTTCAGAGGTGTGCATCCATGGTTATCGATGTTTTCTTTCCTCTTAATCTGGTTTTAATGGGTGTTTATTTGCAATTGGGATTGCCGCCAGTACGAATGAAATACGCGGGAGTTTTTCTTTTGTGGTGCTCCCTGGCACTTAGTTAGGGTTTATAACTTGGCACGGACTTGGGCTGATATTTGCTTGCGTGGACCATCAACATTGCAGTATGCCTGAAGATATATGTCCAAGCTTTGGATTCTAAAAATACATATGTAGAAGCTTTTGCATACGGATAGGTACCTACTGATGGAGTTCTTTTTTCAGTTTAACAGAAAACAGTTTTTTTCTAACAGAAAAAACCGAATGTTAATTGGTTTTCAGATTTGGAAACTGAAAGAAGAACCTGAAAAAACCAAAGAAAATGCTTGATTTTTTCAGTTTTTGGTTTACGGTTTGGTTTTGCACAATATCACCACACGTGAGGCAGTTCCGCATATGCCTGCAATGAAAATAAAATAAAGTCGCAACCAGATGAAAATAAAAGAAAGACGCAACCAGATGAAAAGAAAAAGACGCAACCATTAGTCGTCACATGCAGACACCAGTAACACAAGTGTGACATGCCCTGAAATTCTAGTATCATAAGTACAGACTTGGGGGAGCTTTGCCGGAGACGGGACATGCATTTGACCGGCACAAACCTCCACGTGGTCCTCCTTTCTTCACATGCATGGCCCTCCTCTACTCTCTCTTCGTCCAACTGGATTAATTTGTGAATAGTATTGGATGATTCTCTCCCACATAATGTTCACGGATCACATCATAGTCCTCTCTTCACATGCATGGCCCCCTCTACTCTCTTAGTCAGTGTTGGACATGCCCTTACTTGTCATACAGTGAATGAATATACATACAAACAGACCCTGCCACTTTTAAGTCATGAGGTGTATTTTGAGCGATATGTTGATGAGTTCCACCATGCAGATCATTAGAATGAAAGAGTTGTAAGAGTCGGAGGCTAGGTTGGAAGCAACATCCATCTTAGAGCTAGGCTCCATAAATGGATCTCCACATTGATAGATCCTGGCGAGTGCAGAGGGGTATCCTAACATGCAATTAAAGCTGATCTCGCCCCAGTATTAGCCTCCGAATTATGGGACCTTATTGTATTATTGGACATCCAAATCTAAGTTAGGATAATATTTGATATAAATTACAAATCAGAAGTATTATCCGAGATTTATTTGTTCGAGACAAACCAGTATTCACCAAATTTGTATCTTGAAATTCAGTTTTTCCGGCCAATGTCAACCATGCTTGATGATCTTATAAAAGTTTTATAAGGTTCGCTAGGAAACGGCTTGTGGCGAACGTTTGTCAGATATGATTTACGGATACATGCATTGCATTGATACGTGCCCCCCCCCCTCTCTCACGCACACACGCATCCTCACGAGTCGCGACTCTCCCGAGTCCTCTCGCACCCACCATCTATCTGTAGGTAGACGTCACACACATATATGCTCTTCACACCCTACTGTCTGAACTTAAAAAAAAGACGTCACACACCTTTTTTTTAACTCACACGTCACACACTAATACTACTACTCTTGTGGCGAATGTTTTTTGGACGTAGTACATTGTACTATCACGAAGAGAAGCGGTGCACACACGCACTGTGTAACGTTGAATTATGTTCTATAAAGATTTATTGCAAATAGTCATGCTAATACACCCCATGATATGGCATTGTTATTGTTTTAGCAAACCTGCACTGATATTAGCTTAGTTACTTAACATCACAGTTTCCTTTATGGGAGCCTTGGAGTAGTATATGCACATTGTGCACCTGCACCTCTTGCCAACAATATCAGCCTCCAAATTGCATTCCTTGTCCTCAGGGCACGTAAGTATTCGGTGACAATCTTCCTGACAACCACCAATCAAATACCCACCAAACTTCTTCAGGTATTTGACCGTACAAGTTGGTTCCGTATCAGCATCTGCAAAATATTACCAACAAGAAGAAATACAAATCATGAAAAGAACAATTTTGTTGATTGGGTTGATGCAACATTCTTGGAGGAACTGATTAAACGTACTTGATGCTAGCACGAGAAAGGCGAGTGTTAGGAGTAGCGCCAAAGCTGCAATCTTCATCCTAACTTGTATGTGGCGTTGATAGGAAAGCGATACTACTTGTGAGCCTTGAGGAAGAGAAATTGAGAGGGCAATCCTTTTTATAGTAGGTTTGATATTAATGCTCATTATTGCAATACAAAAATAGCACGAAAGCAGAGGCTGGATAAGTTTTGTTGTAATAAAAGCAATTAAGTGGACTTTATGATAAGATATTTACTCACGCTTTCTAGCAGGGCAAGGAAATGAAATTATGAGATTGCATCTTTCACCAGACGTTTTCACATGAAAAAGATAAATAAAATAAGAGCATACAATGTATGGCTTTTCCAAGGGGTGATTGGCGATGAAGAAAGTCGCTCCTCGTGCTCACCCAATTTCCCACTCCATGAAACGAGGCACAATATTTCAGGAACGACCCAAGTCTCTTGGTTGAAGAAAAAGGAGAAACATCAAAAAACTGATGAAGGAAAAATACACCAGAAGGAATAAAAAATATCTTTTCTAGTACAAAGAGACATTAATTAAGATCACCACGAGCAGCATCAAGAAGAAGGGGAAGCAGTGTTCGACGAGAAAGAACTTCCTTGACGAAATGAGGCGGCGGTGGTTCCCTGAAGATGGAATAAGGTCCTCTCCACCTAGCCTCGTCCCGACGGTGTGTACCATGATCAGTGGGCGTGTAGAGGTGTGTCTCCGGTGGATCTGTCTTTGGTGAATTTGCTTGATTCTGGTCGTAGTTCATCTACATTCTTTTATTTTCATGTTGGATCCTTTCGATCTACGCTACTCTTCATTGGCGGCGGTTGCTGTTCTGCTGTGATGGTCCTATGAGGTCTTACCATGACAACTTCTCAACTGTCTACTATATTAAATTTACCCGGCTCTGGCGAGGGAGGGGCAGTGACGGCGGCGCGCCTTCGGCAAGCTTCAGTGCTTGTAGTCGTCGCTAGGTGGTCGACGGATATCGATGCAATTTTTTATCATTTTTAGTGTTTGTTGTATTGCGATGATTGAAAATGAATAGAATGGAAGTTTTCTCACAAAAAATAAGAACTTCCCCGACACGGACAACGAGGCTGCACCCCCACCGAGGGAGTGAATTGCAAAAAACATCGACACTGAAGGCTAGGGTTATAGAAACCACACTTCTATGGAATTATACCAAAAATCACCACTTCAGTGGCTTTGGCCATTTTGAGCGCAACTATGACATGTGGGCTTGCATGTGGGTCCAGCTAGACAGGGTGACATGCCAAAAATGAAGCCTATTACATCCAGATAAAATTTTGTTTTGCAAAAAGACCCCTGAAAAAAGCAATTGGGTCCTTGGCACTGAAAAGAAAAGCAATTGGGACATCCGTCCCCACCAGTCCGGTGGGATTGCTCCGGTGCGCGGTCGGACCTGCCGCTGCTTGCGTCCGTGCTGCGACTGCTCGCGTATGCCGCCGCCTGCTCGCGCCCGTGCTGCGCCTGCTAGCGTCTGCCACTGCCTGCTCGTGTCCTTGGCCGCATGCTCGCGCCCATGCGTTGCCGCTGCCATGCGTCCGCTTGCTCCAATGCTCATCCGTCTATAGTGGGCAGCAACCGTAGGCGCACAGAGGAGATCCTCTACCCCATGCGTGTCTCGCCCTGGACCTGCCCGAGCAGCGCTGCTGACAAGCGGGGGCCGAGGTCGAGCCGCCATCGCGCTGTGCACAAGCCGACAAGTTTGCCCGGGGAGCAAGCCTCCCAATCACGAGCACGAACACCCAATGCCACACCCTGCGTCTGAGCCGCCCATACCATCTCCGGCCACCACGCCACAAGTGCCCACATAGCTTCGGTCTCTCCGGGGGTGAAGTTTGTTTCTTTTCGGAGGTGGCGTGGGGGTAGAGTTCAAGCGCGTCGGATCCTCCACCTTTATCTTCATTTTATTTGAAAAGATGACTCCTCTTAGGCTTCTTTACACTTTAGTCTTTGCTATTCTGTTTATTTTGCGATTCGTTAGGTCGTGCCACGTCACCCTATTCAACGGGTCTCACCTTTCATAAACAAGCTTAAATCGACCGAATCTGGCTACTAGTGTTATTTGCAAAAAATAGCCTCATAATTAGTTATTTTGGCACAGTTCCGTAGAAGTATGGTTTCTAGAAAAGTGAGATGTCATAATTGTGGCTTCACTGATGGCTGCAAAGCTGGCTGCGAGGAAGAACTAAAGCTAAGGGCACTCATTGGCGAGGCAAATTTGAGCAATTTGACCTGTGAACGAAATCAAATCACAGAATAAACTGCCCGTGAAACTATTTCACGTGACTGACCTTTTTGTGTGACGCCCGACATGAAAGCGCCACACTACATTGTGCAACACCTCACAGATAGGCGCTACACGCCTGGCCAGCGTTGCACCCCAGACTGCCTAAAAATTGCTAAGTCATTGTCAGAGCATAAGAGATAGGCGCTGCACTGTATGGTGTGCCGCCTAGCTCTCAGGCGCTGCACTACAAAATGAAGCAACCACTAGTGCAACGCCTAGAAACTAGGCGCTACACTGTATAGTGTGGCGCCTAGCTCTCAGGCGCTACACACTGACTTAGTAATTTTCGGATCACACGGGTGCGACGCTGGCCAGGCGTGTAGCGCCTATTTGTGAGGCGTTGCACAGTGTAGTGTGGCGCCTTCGTATCGGGCGTCACACAAAAAGGTCAGCCGCGTGAAATAGTTTCACAGGCAGTTCATTCTGTGATTTGATTTCGTCCATAGGTTAAATTTGTCAATTTCTCATTGGCGAGGAAAGTGATGATGGAAACATGATGTTGATGAGAACGATCCAAAGCCTAAGTGTACTGATGCTAGAGACATGAAAGTTCTAACACCAGGCAAAGACGTGGCGCCGAAACTCCACGACAAAATGCATGATGATGCAGTTACGCTAATAGAAGACGAAGACATGACGTTAGAAGACCACAACACGAGGCGGACCGGTGTAATCGCGTTCGAAAATCATAGCACACAGCCAGCTGAGTCGCTCGAGCAAGACGAGCGCAGCGAATTAACCTGTGGTTAAGTTGGTTAGGTGGACAGTGGTATCCCCAACCCATCAGGGTTCAAATCCTGGTGCTCGCATTATTCCTGGATTTATTTCAGGATTTCCGGTGATACGCTTTCAATGGAAGGAGACGTTCTCGTCGACGACGAGGCGCCTACGATGACTTCGTAAATCTCAAGATGATATGCCGGCTCAGTCTCTTGGAGGTGCTCATACGGGTAGGGTGTGCGTATGTGCGTTCATAAAAGTCAATGTATGCGTGTATATATGAGCGCTTGTGTCTGTACTGATGCTCAAAATAAAAGCAAGACGAGCGCAACACGACTGCAAAGCGCTCCAGTCAAGCAAGGAGTGCGTTTTTGTGTTAACATGCATGTATATGTGTTGTATTGATGTATATATACTGAACCCGCTGTATTATATATAGTTGTTATACCTTCCCTAGATCTTAGGATCGCTAACCACTCTCCCGTTGTGGCCTGCGTGCCTCTTCTCACGGGAGACGTTGAGGCTCTCTCTCTATATTGTATGATTTTGTTCTTTGTTTCTATACTTATCAAAGTTTATGTTTCTTTCGAGTTAGTTGTGAGAGGACTTCGTAAGTTTCCATTCAAAAAAGAGATCAAATAATATTTTGAATCGATGACATAATAAATGAAAATACAAGATTTTGAATAGGGCTTGCCCACGTGACACTGTAGAAAAAGATGAAGGGAAAGGAAAGGTGAGGAGAATAAAATGATGCAAGGGGGAGTTTTGAAAAACATAATAAGATTGCCTAGGAAGAAATAAGAGGGAGAGAATCAATTTGTCCAGGAATTGAAACCAGTCCTATCATATCCTACACACATTTTTTAATTCAAAAAATTATTTGATTATAATGCATTTTTTGACCCGTGGCAACGTACGTGCATTCAGCTAGTTCTATATAGCTGTTATACCTTCCCAAGATCTTAGGATCGCTAATCACTCTCCCGTTGTGGCCTGCGTGCCTCTTCCCACGGGAGACGTTGGGGCTCTCTCTCTATATTGTACCCTGTAACACTCTCTGAACATCAATACAACAACAGCATATTGAGCCACTCTACTTTTCAACTTGGTATCAGTTTTCCATGGCGTTTGAGGACATTTTCGGCGACCTCCCTGCTTCTGCCGCTGCCGCGGCCGCCGCCGCCCAGTCCTCTCCTCCTCCTGGTTCCTTTGCTCCTCTTTCCACCTCCACTCCCGCTGCCACTTCCGCTTTCTCCACCATGGTCATTCCCGCTGCTGATCCTTACCTCCTCAATTTCCATCAAGATCACATCTCAAACCACATCACCTTCAATCTAGATCCCTCCCAGAACAACTACATCAAGTGACACACGTTCTTCAACTGCGTTCTTCTTCAGCACCGTGTCCAGGACCACGTTCTCCACCCCCCCTGCCAAACCTGATCTCTCCTGGCTCGCCATCGACCACCGTCTTCTCCTCTGGATTCTCTTCACACTGGCAGACCCCCTACTCGAGCTCATCATGGGCGGCACCAGCGATGCCTACACCGCCTGGACTCGCATCCGGGACTACTTCCAGGCCACCAGGGGGCCCAATACCTGCATCTCACCCGCCAGTTTCGCAACCTCAAGCAGGGCGACCTGACTGTCTGAAAGTACGCCCGGCGCCTCAAGGCGGTCGCTGACGGTCTCGCGGACACCGGCAACACCGTCAACGACCACGACCTCATGATGAAGCTCCTGCACGGCCTCGACGCCCGCTTCGACACCATCCGCATGATCCTCGGTGACATGGTTCCTCTGCCTCCCTTCGCCATCACTTGATCTCGCCTGGAGCTCACGGAGTACAACATCAACCTCCGCACGACCGAGGCCGGATCCGCGGCCCTCACCATCTCCGGCGGTCCCAGCTCCAACCCTGACCGTGGCGCTCGCGGTGATCGTGGCGACCGCTCTGATTGCGGTGATCACGCTCCCCCCACTGGCTGCGGCTCTGGTGGCGCCCGTGACAACGGTGGTGGCGATCGTGGCCGTGGCCGTGGTCGCACCGGTGGGCGCGGCTGTGGTCGCTCGGATTCTGGTGGTCGCGGCTCCTCGTCCTCGTAGCAGTCGTCGTGGACCGGCTACTTCGCTCCCTTCGGCATGGCGTTGCCGGCTCCCTGCGCCGGCTGGATCCCTCCTAACGCCGCCGGCGTCCTCGGGCCTCGCCCGGGAGTTCACTCGCAGGCCTACCCCCTGATGTACTCAGGCCCGCAGCAGCCGGGTCCCTCGTCGCTCCCGCCCGGCGCCCCTGGCTGGGATCATGCCGCCCTGTTCCATCAGGCCTACAGCCAGCACGGCCTTCCCCAACAAAGCGCAGATTGGATCCTCGACTCCGGTGCTGCCACACACGTCACGGATAACGCAGGTAACCTCTCCTCGTTTCGTTCTTTTCCAAAGCATAATTCCTCTAGCATAATTGTCGGCAACGGTGATCACTTACCTATCAACGGCATCGGCTCCACCTCTCTCCCTCCCACAAATCTTTCTCTCCACGATGTAGTTGTTTGCCCTTCTATTGTTAAAGACCTTATCTCTGTTCGTAAACTCTCGTGTGATAACAATGTTGCTATTGAGTTTAACCCCTCCAGTTTTTCTATGAAGGTCCTTCCCACCAAGAGTCCCATCATGACGTCCACTAGCTCCGGTCCTCTCTACCCGTTTTATGGCAAGCACTCCCTTGGCGGCACCGCATTCTTCACCACTTCCTGTGATCTGTGGCACCAACGTCTTGGCCATCCGGGCAAGACATCATTAGCTTCTATTTCCCAAAAATTTCTTCTCGATTGTAATAATGCTGCTAGATCCCCATGTACGGCCTGCCAACTTGGACGGCAGCCTCGTCTTTCTTACACTTCTTCAAATAATTGTACTAGTGCTCCCTTCCAACTTATTCACTGTGATTTATGGACCGCTCCGGTCACGAGCTTTTCGGGATATCAATATTATCTTATTGTGCTTGATGATTTTTCACATTACTCTTGGTATTTTCCCCTATGCGACAAATCCGAGACATCCTCCACCCTCCAACGTTTCTTTACTTACATTCTCACACAGTTTAACACTCTCATCAAGTGCATGCAATGTGATAACGATGGCGAATTTATTAACACGTCCCTCCGTACCTTCTTCTCCGACCATGGCATTGTCTATCGCCTCTCATGCCCCCACACCTCTCCCCAAAATGGCAAAGTCGAACGTATGATCCGCACCAAACGATGTCGTTCGCACCTTGCTCATCCATGCCTCTCTCTCTCCATCATTTTGGGTCGAGGCTTTACACACCGCCACCCATTTGCTTAATCGCCTCCCTACCAGTAACACCACACCTTACACCCCGTACTTCATTCTCACCGGTGTCCAACCTCAGTACGACCACCTTCGCGTTTTCGGATGTTTGTGTTTTCCTAATCTTTACGCCATTACCCCACACAAACTAGCGCCACGCTTGATAACCCACAAGTATAGGGGATCAATTGTAGCCTCTTTCGATAAGTAAGAGTGTCGAACCCAACGAGGAGCTAAAGATAGAACAAATATTCCCTCAAGTTCTATCGACCACTGATACAACTCTACGCATGCTTAACGTTCGCTTTACCTAGAAGAAGTATGAAACTAGAAGTACTTTGTAGGTGTTGTTGGATAGGTTTGCAAGATAATAAACAGCGCGTAAATAAAAAGTAGGGGCTATTTAGATGAAGACACAACTAAGTTAGTTCTAGTAGAGAGCTTGTTGTCACACAAGAAAGTTATTTGTCCCTAGGCAATCGATAACTAGAACGGTAATCACTATTGCAATTTTATTTGAGGGAGAGGCATAACCTAACATACTTTCTCTTCTTGGATCATATGCACTTATGATTGGAACTCTAGCAAGCATCCGCAACTACTAAAGATCATTAAGGTAAAACCCAACCATAGCATTATAAGGCATCAAGTCCTCTTTACTCCCATATGCAAACAACCTACTTACTCGGGTCTGTGCTTCTATCACTCACGCCACCCACCATAAGCAAATCATGAACATATTGCTAACCCTACATTGGGGATCCCTCACGCTTGCGCGACACGGAGAGCACCATAGGACAGCATCAATAATAAAACATGCAACTCAAACCAATCACGATCATCAATTAACCCATAAGACAAAACGGATCTACTGAAACATCATAGGATAGCCATACATCATTGGGAAATAATATATAGCGTTGAGCACCATGTTTAAGTAGAGATTGCAGCGGGCAAAATAGGGGTTACACCGCTGCATAGAGGGGGGAAGAGTTGGTGATGATGGCGGTGAAGTTGTTGGTGTAGATTGCGGTGATGATGATGGCCCTGGCGGCGTTCCGGCGCCACCGGAAGAGAGGGGGAGAGCCCCCCCTCTTCTTCTTCCTTGACCTTCTTCCTAGATGGGAGAAGGGTTTCTCCTCTGGTCCATGGCCTCCATGGCATGGGAGGGGTGAGAGCCCCTCCGAGATTGGATCTGTCTCTCTTTGTTTCTGCGTTCTAAATTCTGCCCTTTCACCGTTTCTTAAATTCCCGGAGATCTGTAACTCCGATTGGGCTGAATTTTGGACACGATTTTTATCTGGATATTAGTTTTCTTGCGGAGAAAGAAGGGCACCAACCGCCTTACGGGGTGGCCACGAGGGCCCAGGGCACGCCTGACCCCCTGGGCGCGCCCCCCAGCCTCATGGCCCCCTCGGGCATCGTATCGCATTGATTCTTCTTCCCCAAAATCACATATATTCCAAAAAAACCCGTCAGTTTTTATCCCGTTTGGACTCCGTTTGATATGGATTTTTTGCGAAACAAAAAACATGCAACAAACAGGAACTGGCACTGGGCACTGGATCAATATGTTTCCCAAAAATAGTATAAAAAGTTGCCAAAAGTATATGAAAGTTGTAGAATATTGGCATGAAACAATCAAAAATTATAGATACGACGGAGACGGATCAGCATCCCCAAGCTTAATTCCTCCTCGTCCTCGAGTAGGTAAATGATAAAAATGATAATTTTTGATGTGGAATGCTACCTAGCATAATCTTGATCATGTAATCTAATCGTGGCATGAATATTAAGACACGAGTGATTCAAAGCAATAGTCTATCATTTGACATTAAGACAATAATACTTCAAGCATACTAATAAAGCAACCATGTCTTTTCAAAATAACATGGCCAAAGAAAGTTATCTCTACAAAATCATATGGTCTGGCTATGCTCCATCTTCACCACACAAAGCATTCAAATCATGCACAACCCCGATGACAAGCCAAGCAATTGTTTCATACTTTTGACGTTCAGGATCCTTTTCAACTTGCACGCAATACATGAGCGTGAGCCATGTATATAACACTATAGGTGGAATAGACTATGATGATGGAGCTTGTATGGAGAAGACAAAAAGGGAGAAAATCTCACATCAACGCGGCTAATCAACGGGCTATGGAGATGCCCATCAATTGATGTCAATGTGAGGAGTAGGGATTGCCATGTAACGGATGCACTAAGAGCTATAAGTGTATGAAAGATCAAACTAAAACTAAGTGGGTGTGCATCCAACTTGCTTGCTCATGAAGACCTAGGGCATTTGAGGAAGCCCATCGTTGGAATATACAAGCCAAGTTCTATAATGAAAATTCCCACTACTATATGAAAGTGATAACTCAAGAGACTCTCTATATGAAGAACATGGTGCTACTCTGAAGCACAAGTGTGGTAAAAGGATATTTTTTTTTCTTTTTTTTCTTTTTTTGTAGGCTTCTTTGGCCTCTATCTTTTTTTTTGGGGGGGGGAGGGGGCTTCTTTGGCCACTTTTATTTTGATCATGGGACAATGTTCTAATAATGATGATCATCACACTTTTATTTACTTACTACTCAATATTACAACTCGATACTAGAACAAAGACATGACTCTATATGAATGCCTCGGCGGTGTGCCAGGATGTGCGATGATCTAGCATAGCAATGACATCAAAAAACGGACAAGCCATCAAAACATCATGCTAGCTATCTTACGATCATGCAAAACAATATGACAATAAATGCTCAAGTCATGTATATGATGATGATAGAAGTTGCATGGCAATATATCTCGGAATGGCTATGGAAATGCCATGATAGGTAGGTATGGTGGCTGTTTTGAGCAAGATATAAGGAGGCTTATGTGTGATAGAGCGTATCGTATCACGGGGTTTGGATGCACCGGCGAAGTTTGCACCGACTCTCAAGGTGAGAAAGGGCAATGCACGGTACCGAAGAGGCTAGCAATGATGGAAGGGTGAGAGTGCGTATAATCCATGGACTCAACATTAGTCATAAAGAACTCACATACTTATTGCAAAAATCTATTAGCCATTGAAAGAAAGTACTACGTGCAAGCTCCTAGGGGGATAGATTGGTATGAAAAGACCATCGCTCATCCCCAACCGCCACTCATAAGGAAGACAATCAATAAATACCTCATGCTCCAACTTCGTTACATAACGGTTCACCATACGTGCATGCTACGGGAATCACAAACTTCAACACAAGTATTTCTACAATCCACAACTAACCACTAGCATGACTCTAATATCACCATCTTTATATCGCAAAACTATTGCAAGGAATCAAACATATCATATTCAGTGGTCTACAAGTTTTATGTAGGATTTTATGACTAACCATGTGAATGACCAATTCCTGTCATCTCTCTAAATAGATATAGTGAAGCAAGAGAGTTTAATTCTTTCTACAAAAGATATGCCCACGCTCTAACAAATATAAGTGAATCAAAAGAGCATTCTACAAATGGCGGTTTTCTATGTGAAGAGAAACAGGTAATCCAAACTTCAAATGATATAAGTGAAGCACATGAAGCATTCTATAAAGCCATACTCAAAAGATATAAGTGTAGCACCTGAAGCATTCTATAAATCAACCAAGGACTATCTCATACCAGCATGGTGCATCAAAGAAAAGTAAAAACTAAATGCAAAATACGCTCCAATATTTACGCATATCCTGTGACGAATAAAAATATAGCTCCAAGTAAAATTACCGATGATTGTTAGAAGAAAGAGGGGATGCCTTCCGGGGCATCCCCAAGCTTGGTTGCTTGAGAGTCCTTGAATATTTCCTTGGGGTGCCTTGGGCATCCCCAAGCTTAAGCTCTTGACACTCTCTATTCCTTCATCCATCGTGATCTCTCCCAAAACTTGAAAACTTCAATCACACAAAACTTAACGGAAAGTTCGGTAAGATCCGTTAGTATAATAAAGCAAATCACTGCTCTAAGTACTGTTGTGAACCAATTCATATTTTGTTTTTGCATTTTAGCTACTTTAATATAACTTTTCCATGGCTTAATCCACTGATAGAAATTGATAGTTTCATCGAAACAAGCAAACTATGCATCAAAAACAGAATCTGCCTTAAACAGGACAGTCTGTAGTAATCTGAACATTCACCATACTTCTGTTACTCCAAAAATTCTGAACAAATTAGGAAAAATAAACAATTTGTATAGAAAGACAGTGCAAAAAGTTTCAGAACCGTTTGATGTTCCAGTAAAAAAAGTAAAATCGCGCACTACAGCCAAAGTTTCTGTTCTGCACCGCACAAACCAACAAGCAATGTAAACATCCTAAAGGTAAATCTTGGCACATTATTTTTATAATACAATGGAATTGTACAAGGGGATAATTATTTTTGTTGAAAAGTTTCTGTAATCAAGATTCACAAAGTTTCTGTGAGCATGAACAAAGTTCAAGGTGCTCCCTCAATTCAACAATGGTTGTCTCTCTCACTTTCACTTTCCTTTTTGAAAAGTTTTGGGTTTTTTGTTTTTAAACTATATAAAAGAACTCAAAAGAAATAAATGACTCTCTAAAGCTTCCGGGTTGTCTCCCTGGCAGCGCTTTCTTTAAAGCCATTAAGCTAGGCATAAGGTGCTCAACTAATGAATCCACCCGGATCCCAAGGTATATCAAAGCCAATTTTAATTAACAATGATTTGTGATTTAGTAGTGAGAATAAAGTAACATATATCATGCAACAATGAAGTCTAACTCTCTTCCTATGCATCGGCATGTCATAAAAGAAAAAATCATGCGCACATAGTAAAGGCCAATACATAGCATAAGCAGTTTCTTGCAATTCTATCATGTTGGAAACATAAAGAGGCGGAGATGTAGTTCCTCTCTCATAATAATTGCAAGTAGGAGCAGCAAGCACATGCATATCATATCTATCAAAATCATCATGTGTAGTAGTGAAACACAACCCATCAATATAATCCTTAATAAGGGAAAACTTCTCCGATATAGTGTAGTCGGGAGAATTCAAATAGATAATAGGACTGTCATGCGTGGGTGCAATAGCAACAATTTCATGTTTAACGTAAGGAACTATAGCAAGTTCATCTCCATAAGCATAATTCATATTGGCATCTTGGGCACAAGCATAGCAAGCATCATCAAAAAGGGATGTTTCAAAAGAATCAACGGGATCATAACAATCATCATAGCAATCATCCTTCAGTAAGCACGAAGGGAAATTAAACAATGTATGAGTTGAAGAGTTACTCTCATTAGAAGGTTGGCACATGTAGCTAATCCGCTTTTCCTTCTTTTGTTCTTCGCTCTCCTCATCATCTTTTTCATCCAATGAGCTCACAGTTTCATCAATTTCTTCTTCCATAGACTCTTGTAAAATATTAGTCTCTTCTTGGACAGCGGAGGAGTCCTCAATATATGGTTTAACATAGGCATTAGAAGCATAATTATCATAAGAATATTTAAGTAGGGAAAAAATTTCAGATTTGTAAAGAGTAGCATCATACTTTCCAATCAATGAAGCAATTTCATAAGCACCCTTAAAAGCAACAAATTCTTCAATTTGTTCAACATCATAGTTATTATAAACATCCTTAGCATACGAAGATACGATTCCATTATCACTAAACTCACATTGGTGGGGAAGGTGTTTCTTAGGGTCTTCAGAACAACAAGTAAAATCATACATTTCACATAAATTCCAAGCATAGCATTGCAAACGATGTATTTGATCCAGTAAAAGTTTCCCTTTTTGAGATAAGCGGTGTCGCACATAACAAGCATGCTCATCTAAAGGTTTGCCCTCAACTAAGCTAGTTGGGGTTTCAGCACGAGCACATAGGGATTGAAGATGATCCAAGTAAAAAGCTTCAGGAGTGTGATAGATTTTGAGTGGTTCTTCAACCATTGGTGTAGTAGGTACAACTATTTTTTTGGTATTTTTCGTTTCCTACCCATAACTAAAGATAGAAAACAAGAGCACACAAAAACTACTTAGTGATAAACCAAACAAGCACACACGAGAATATTCACCCCATGCTATAACTCCCCGGCAACGGTGCCAGAAAAAGGTCTTGATAACCTACAAGTATAGGGGATCAATTGTAGCCTCTTTCAATAAGTAAGAGTGTCGAACCCAACGAGGAGCTAAAGGTAGAACAAATATTCCCTCAAGTTCTATCGACCACCGATACAACTCTACGCAGTCTTAACGTTCGCTTTACCTAGAACAAGTATGAAACTAGAAGTACTTTGTAGGTATTGTTGGATAGGTTTGTAAGATAATAAAGAGCGCGTAAATAAAAAGTAGGGGCTGTTTAGATGAAGACACAACTAAGTAATTCTAGTAGAGAGCTTGTTGTCACACAAGAAAGTTATTTGTCCCTAGGCAATCGATAACTAGAACGGTAATCACTATTGCAATTTTATTTGAGGGAGAGGCATAACCTAACATACTTTCTCTTCTTGGATCATATGCACTTATGATTGGAACTCTAGCAAGCATCCGCAACTACTAAAGATCATTAAGGTAAAACCCAACCATAGCATTACAAGGCATCAAGTCCTCTTTACTCCCATACGCAAACAACCTACTTACTTGGGTCTGTGCTTCTGTCACTCACGCCACCCACCATAACCAAATCATGAACATATTGCTAACCCTACAGCAGGGATCCCTCATGCTTGCGCGACACGGAGAGCACCATAGGACAGCACCAATAATAAAACATGCAACTCAAACCAATCACGATCATCAATTAACCCATAGGACAAAACGGCTACTCAAACATCATAGGATAGCCATACATAATTGGGAAATAATATATAGCGTTGAGCACCATTTTTAAGTAGAGATTACAGCGGGTAAAAGAGGGGTTACACCGCTGCATAGAGGGGGGAAGAGTTGGTGATGATGGCGGTGAAGTTGTTGGTGTAGATTGCGGTGATGATGATGGCCTCGGCGGCGTTCCGGCGCCACCGGAAGAGAGGGGGAGAGCCCCCCTATTCTTCTTCCTCGACCTTCTCCCTAGATGGGAGAAGGGTTTCCCCTCTAGTCCATGGCCTCCATGGCATGGGAGGGGCGAGAGCCCCTCCGAGATTAGATCTGTCTCTCTGCCTCTCTCTCTTTCTGTGTTCCAGATTTTGCCTTTTCACCGTTTCTTAAATTCCCGGAGATCCGTAACTTCGATTGGGCTGAATTGTGGACATGATTTTTACCCGGATATTAGCTTTCTTGCGGCGAAAGAAGGGCACCAACCACCTTACGGGATGGCCACGAGGGCCTAGGGCGCGCCCCCAGCCTCGTTGCCCCCTCGGGCATCGTCTCGCTTTGATTCTTCTTCCCAAAAATCACATATATTCCAGAAAAATCTCCGTTAGTTTTATCCCATTTGGACTCCGTTTGGTATGGATTTTCTGCGAAACAAAAAACATGCAACAAACAGGAACTGGGCACTGGATCAATATGTTAGTCCTAAAAATAGTATAAAAAGTTGCCAAAAGTATATGAAAGTTGTAGAATATTGGCATGGAACAATCAAAAATTGTAGATACGACGGAGACGTATCAACGCTCAACACGGTGTTTTTTTCTCGGATATCCCTTAGAGCACAAAGGTTACCGATGCTTTGATCTCCATTCCCGACGCGTCATCATCTCTAGGCATGTTATTTTCGATGAGACAATTTTTCCCTACCAGCCTCCCACACCGGCGCCCACAAATCCTCTTTCCACACCCGATCCGGCCTCTGCGCGCCTGCCTGTGCGCATGATCCGCTCTGGGATCCCCACCCCACCTACCTGGTAGCCAGCGGTCCCACTGAATCCACCTCGTGCGCCGATCCGCCTAACCCCGCCTCCCACGCGTCCGCTCGCTTCCCCACCGAGCCGACCGCGTCTACCAACCGCACTCCCGCACGCGACGCAGCACCTTTCCACTCGCCCGCCCCGGATTCTGCTCCCCCGCCCGTGTCAGCCTCCCTCGGATCGCCCCCACAATCTCCCTCGGATCTGCCGCCGATCCCGCGCCTGCCTCGCGTGCCCCATCTGCTTTGGGCCCCACCACATCTTCCTCGCATGCCGCGTCGTCCACTCCTAGTCCTCCACGTTGCCCCGTTCAACCTGTAGCCCCTCCCATTAATTCACATAAAATGACAACTAGGGCCAAACGTGGCTTCGCTCAACCACACCGTCTATTCTGCCTGACCTCCTCTCCTGCCATTTCCCCTCTTCCTTCCTCATATAAATATGCCTTAAAAGATCACCATTGGTATGATGCTATGCTTGACGAATATAATGCTTTCCTAAAGAACGATACTTGGAGTTTGGTTCCTCGTCCTGCAGGTGTCAATGTGGTGACCGGCAAATGGATCTTCTGCCACAAGTTCAATCCAGATGGCTCTCTCTCCCGATACAAAGCACGTTGGGTTATTCGTGGGTTCACCCAACAGGCAGGCATTGACTACACGGATACTTTTAGTCCGGTTGTCAAGCCAGCCACGGTGCGCGTTGTCCTCAACATTGCCACCGCACACTCCTGGCCCATTCATCAACTCGATGTCAAAAACGCCTTTCTTCATGGTGATCTTGGTGAAACGGTTTACTGTCACCAACCAGCGGGGTTCATTGACTCTTCCCGTCCCACTCATGTTTGCCTTCTTAAGTAGTCTCTATACGGGTTGATGCAGGCTCCTCGCACTTGGTTTCTACGGTTTCAACCCTTTCTTCTTTCTTTGGGATTTGTCTCCTCCAAGTGTGACCCCTCTCTCTTCATTTTTCACCATGGCTCTTTGGTTGCCAATCTTCTAGTCTATGTAGATGATATTATTCCCACTGCCAACACCATGGCCACACTCCACTCCATCATCTCTTCGCTCAAGACTGAGTTTTCCATTTCGGACTGATACGTCTCCAACGTATCTATAATTTTTGATTGTTCCATGCCATTATATTATATGTTCTGGATGTTTAATGGGCTTTAATATACCTTTTTATATTATTTTTGGGACTAACCTACTAACCAAAGGCCCAGTGCAAATTGCTGTTTTTTTGCCTATTTCAGTGTTTCACAAAAAAGGAATATCAAACGGAATGAAACCTTCAGGAGAGTTATTTTTGGAACAAACACAATCCAGGAGACTTGGAGTGTACGTCAAGGAAGAAACGAGGCGGCCACGAGGTAGGAGGGCGCACCCAGGGGGTAGGCGCGCCCCCACCCTCGTGGGCCCGTCGTTGCTCCGCCGACCTATTTCTTTCACCTAATAATACTCATATACCCCGAAAACATCCGAGAGCACCACGAAACCCTATTTCCACCGCCGCAACCTTCTGTACCCGTGAGATCCCATCTTGGGCCTTTTTCGGCGCTCCGCCGGAGGGGGAATCGATCACGGAGGGCTTCTACATCAACACCATAGTCTCTTCGATGATGTGTGAGTAGTTTACCGCACACCTTCAGGTCCATAGTTATTAGCTAGATGGCTTCTTCTCTCTCTTTGGATCTCAATACAAAGTTCTCCTCAATTCTCTTGGAGATCTATTTGATGTAATTCTTTTTGCGGTGTGTTTGTCGAGATATGATGAATTGTGGGTTTATAATCAAGATTATCTATGAACAATATTTGATTCTTCTCTGAACTCTTTTATGCATGATTTAATATCTTTGCAAGTCTCTTCGAATTATCAGTTTGGTTTGGCCTACTAGATTGATCTTTCTTGCAATGGGAGAAGTGCTTAGCTTTGGGTTCAATCTTGTGGTGTCCTTTCCTAGTGACAGCAGGGGCAGCAAGGCACGTATTGTATTGTTGCCATCAAGGATAAAATGATGGGGTTTATATCATATT
This sequence comes from Triticum urartu, assembly GCF_056163025.1. Lineage (NCBI taxonomy): Eukaryota > Viridiplantae > Streptophyta > Magnoliopsida > Poales > Poaceae > Triticum > Triticum urartu. The sequence continues at coordinate 25,797,495 of NC_141875.1, forward strand.
GCTTGAGTTTATCCCTCTACATCATGTCATCTTGCCTAATGCGTTACTCTGTTCTTATGAACTTAATACTCTAGATGCATGCTGGATAGCGTCGATGTGTGGAGTAATAGTAGTAGATGCAGAATCATTTCGGTCTACTTGTCGCGGACGTGATGCCTATATACATGATCATTCCCAGATATTCTCATAATTGTGTGCTTTTCTATCAATTGCTCGACAGTAATTCGTTCACCCACCGTAGAATTTGCTATCTTGAGAGAAGCCACTAGTGAAACCTATAGCCCCCGGGTCTATCTTCCATCATATTATTTCCCTATCAATTTGCTATTTCTCTCGTTGTTTATTTTGCAATCTTTATTTTCCAATCTATACAATAAAAATACCAAAAATATTTATCTTATTATCTCTATCAGATCTCACTTTCATAAGTGACCGTGAAGGGATTGACAAACCCTTTTTCGCATTGGTTGCGAGGTTGTTCTTGTTTGTTTGTGCAGGTACTAGGGACTTGTGTGTTACCTCCTACTGGATTGATACCCTGGTTATCAAAAACTGAGGGAAATACTTATGCTACTTTGCTGCAGCACCCTTTCCTCTTCAAGGAAAAACCAACGCATGCTCAAGAGGTAGCAAGAAGGATTTCCGGCGCCGTTTCCGGGGAGGTTGCACCAAGTCAAGTCAAGATTTGATCTCCCGTCAACAAGCCATTTCTGGTGCCATTGCCGGGAGATCTACGCACAAGTCAAGACATACCAAGTACCCATCACAAACTCTTATCCCTCGCATTACATTATTTGCCATTTGCCTCTCGTTTTCCTCTCCCCCACCTCACCCTTGCCGTTTTATTCGCCCTCTTTTCCGTTCGCCTCTTTTTGCTTGCTTCTTGTGTGCTTTTGTGTTGGATTGTTTGTCACGATGGCTCAAGACAATACTAAATTGTGTGATTTTTCCAATACCAACAACAATGCTTTTCTTAGAACTCCGATTGCTCCTCTTACTGATGCTGAATCTTGTGAAATTAATACTGCTTTGTTGAACCTTGTTATGAAAGATCCGTTTTCTGGCCTTCCTAGTGAAGAGGCCGCTACCCATCTAAACAACTTTGTTGATTTGTGTGATATGCAAAAGAAGAAAGATGTGGATAATGATATTGTTAAATTGAAGCTATTTCCGTTTTCGCTTAGAGATCGTGTTAAAACTTGGTTTTCGTCTTTGCCTAAAAATAGTATTGATTCATGGAATAAGTGCAAAGATGCTTTTATCTCTAAGTATTTTCCTCCCGCTCAGATCATATCCCTTAGAAACGATATTATGAATTTTCTGTGCAAAGTGATTGATGTGTCTCCTATTAAATCTTTGTTTTGCAATATGAATCTTCATAATGATGGGACTGGAGATGAGTCAACTTTAGCTAAAAGGCGACCCATTGATTCGGAGTTTTTAGATCTTGATGCAAAAATTGGTAAAAGTGGGATTGAAGAGGTCAAAACTTTACATAGCAATGAACCCACTATTTTGGATTTCAAGGAATTTAATTATGATAATTGCTCTTTGATGGATTGTATTTCCTTGTTGTGATCCGTGCTAAATTCTTCTCATGCTTATAGTCAAAATAAAGCTTTTACCAAACATATCGTTGATGCTTTAATGGAATCTTACGAAGAAAAGCTTGAATTAGAAGTTTCTATCCCTAGAAAAATTTATGATGAGTGGGAACCTACTATTAAAATTAAAATTAAAGATCATGAATGCTATGCTTTATGTGATTTGGGTGCTAGTGTTTCCACGATTCCAAAAACTTTGTGTGATGTGTTAGGTTTCCATGAATTTGATGATTGTTCTTTAAATTTGCATCTTACGGATTCCACCATTAAGAAACCTATGGAAAGGATTAATGATCTTATTGTTGCAAATATGAATTATGTGCCCATAGATTTCATTGTTCTTGATATAGATTGCAATCCTACTTGTGCTATTATTCTTGGTAGACCTTTCCTTAGAACGATTGGTGCAATTATTAATATGAAAGAAGGAAATATTAGATTCCAATTTCCGTTAAGGAAAGGCATGGAACACTTTCCTAGAAAGAAAATTAAATTACCTTATTAATCTATTATGAGATCCACTTATAGATTGGATACCAAAGATAACAATACCTAGATTTCATTGTTCTTGAGAGTTATTGTTGGATCAAATGCAATCCAGGAGACTTGGAGTTGACGTCAAGGAAAAAACGAGGCAGCCACGAGGTAGGAGGGCGCGCCCAGGGGGGTAGGCGTGCCCCACCCTCGTGGGCCCCTCATGGCTCCGCCGACCTACTTCTTTTGCCTATATATACTCATATACCCCGAAAACATCTGAGAGCACCACGAAATCCTATTTCCACCGCCGCAACCTTCTGTACTCGTGAGATCCCATCTTGGGGCCTTTTCCGATGCTCCGCCGGAGGGGGAATGGATCACGGAGGGCTTCTACATCAACACCATAGCCTCTCCGATGTTGTGTGAGTAGTTTATCGCAGACCTTCGGGTCCATAGTTATTAGCTAGATGGCTTCTTCTCTCTCTTTGGATCTCAATACAAAGTTAGTCTCGATTCTCTTGGAGATCTATTTGATGTAATTCTTTTTGCGGTGTGTTTGTCGAGATCCAATGAATTTTGGGTTTAAGATCAAGATTATCTATGAACAATATTTGATTCTTCTCTGAATTCTTTTATGCATTATTTAATATCTTTGCAAGTCTCTTCGAATTATCAGTTTGGTTTGCCCTACTAGATTGATCTTTCTTGCAATGGGAGAAGTGCTTAGCTTTGGGGTTCAATCTTGCGGTGTCCTTTCCCAGGAACAGCAGGGGCAGCAAGGCACGTATTGTATTGTTGCCATCGAGGATAAAAAGATGGGGTTTATATCATATTGCTTGAGTTTATCCCTCTACATCCTATCATCTTGCCTAATGCGTTACTCTGTTCTTATGAACTTAATACTCTAGATGCATGCTGGATAACGGTCGATGTGTGGAGTAATAGTAGTAGATGCAGAATCGTTTCGGTCTACTTGTCGCGGACGTGATGCCTATATACATGATCATGCCTAGACTATGCGCTTTTCTATCAATTGCTCGACAGTAATTTGTTCACCCACTGTAAAATTTGTTATTTTGAGAGAAGCCACTAGTGAAACCTATGGCCCCCGGGTATATCTTCCATCATATTATTTTCCTATCAACTTGCTATTTCTCTCGTTGTTTATTTTGCAATCTTTATTTTCCAATCTATACAATAAAAATACCAAAAATATTTATCTTATTATCTCTATCAGATCTCAATTTCCTAAGTGACCGTGAAGGGATTGACAACTCCTTTTTCGCGTTGGTTGCGAGGTTCTTATTTGTTTGTGCAGGTACTAGGGACTTGCATGTTACCTCCTACTGGATTGATACCTTGGTTCTCAAAAATTAAGGGAAATACTTACGCTACTTTGCTGCATCACCCTTTCCTCTTCAAGGAAAAACTAACGCATGCTCAAGAGGTAGCACGGACCTTGGTGATATCCACCATTTTCTTGGTGTTAATGTCACCCGCAACACCTCCGGGCTGTTCCTCTCCCAACAACAATACGTGCTTGAAATTTTAGATCGAGCCAATATGTTGCAATGCAACCCCATTTCCACCCCCATAGACACAAAAGCAAAACTCTCCGCGCATGATGGTGATCCCCTCTCCAACCCCACCCTTTATCGCAGTTTAGCAGGTGCCCTCCAATATCTCACCTTAACCCGTCCAGACATCTCATACCCGTCCAACATGCTTGTATCTTCATGCATGCTCCACGCACCACCGACTTCCTGTTGCTCAAACGCATTCTTCACTATTTACAGGGCACCTCCCACTACGGCCTACAACTCTACACATCACCATCCCACGAGCTCATTGCTTATTCCGACGATGATTGGGCCGGCTGTCCCGATACTCGGAAATCTACCTCCGGGTTTTGTGTCTTTCTTGGCTCTAACTTGGTCTCGTGGTCATCTAAGAGGCAGCCTACGGTATCCCGCTCTAGTGCGGAGGCTGAATACCGCGCTGTTCCTAATTGTGTTGCGGAAACAACATGGCTTCGCCAACTTCTTCACGAGCTCCGTCGCCCACCTTCTCATGCTACCGTGGTCTACTGTGACAACATCAGTGCGACGTATCTCTCCTCGAACCCTGTTCAGCACCAGCGTACCAAACATGTGGAGATCGACTTGCATTTCATTCGGGACAGGGTTGCGTTGGGCTAAGCTCGAGTTTTGCACGGTCCTTCAGGCTCTCAATATGCGGACATCTTCACCAAGGGCCTCCCATCGGTGATCTTCATCGACTTTCGAGCCAGTCTGAACATCCACCCGGGCGGTGTTTCGACTGCGGGGGGTGTTAACATGCATGTATATGTGTTGTACTAATGTATATGTACTAAACCCGCTGTATTCTGTATAGCTGTTGTACCTTCCCTAGATCTTAGGATCGCTAACCACTCTCCCGTTGTGGCGTGCGTGCCTCTTCTCACGGGAGACGTTGGGGCTCTCTCTATATACTCCCTCCTTTCCGGTTTATAAGGCTCAATTCAAAAATCTCACCAACCAAGGTAGATGATGAGTGGTGGAATATTTTTTGTAGTTTGCAAAAGCACCCAATTAATGCTCTTATTTTCCTCAAAAAATTATGTTTACGAATGCATTAATTGCAATGCATGGATGCATAAAGTGCATGCATTGGTCAGCTTTCTCTTAATACTTGCATGCAATGATTTAATGCACCTTAAAGTCTGAACATGTGATGGGGAACAACCAAATTAAGCCTTATAAAATGAAAAAACTAAAATTTTGAGATAAATCCTATAAACCGGAAAGGAGGGAGTATATTGTACCCTGTAACACTCTCTGAACATCAATACAACAGCAGCATATCCAGCCATTCTACTCTTCAACTCTTTGTGGGAATCAAACCCACAAGATCCACCTCTAGTAGAGAAGCCGCTAACCACTGTGGTAAATTAATTGTTGTGACATAATACTTCTTTCCTCCGCCTTATTGAAATATAACACTAATTAAAAAACATCCGTTTCAGATCTAATTCTATTTTTCAGTTTGGCCGTTCTCTTTGGATTTTATTTCAATTTTCATTTTTCCATATTTCTTTCAATTTTTGTTTTCTTTTCTTAATTTCTAGTCATTTTTAAAAAATTCGTTAACTATTTCAAATTCATGATTTTTTAGTCTGCGGTTTTTATTTCAAATTCATGAACTTTTTTTAGTCTATGATTTTATTTCAAATTTGTGACTGTATTTTTAAATTCTTGAGCACATGGAACTTTTTTCAGTGGTTTCATGCTTGCAACCAAACACACCGTGTACGACCTGCTATGTTCGGGTAGGCTGGAAGTGCAAGTCTCGAACCATTTTTTCCCCCTCCTCTGGATGTACCCAATTTTTCCCACACCTTGGCATCACCATGCCAGCATATAGGCCAAGTTTCATTGGTTTCCGACATTTTATTCCTTTTCTAGGTTTTCCCGCTGAAAAACACCTAATACACAGGTCAGACGTGACACAACGTGCATTCGCTGTCCGAATTCGATCAAATTTTGCGTGAGGGACAACCTTGGGAATGTCCAACCGCTGACAAAATTTGGTGTCATTTCATGCTTTCAACCAAACACACCGTGTACACCCTAGTACGTTCGGGTAGGCCGGAAGGACAAGTCTCGAACCATTTTTCTTTTCACCTCCTCCAAACGCACCAAAAAAATTTCCACACCTTGACATCACCATGACCAACATGCATGCCAAGTTTCATTGCTTTTTGACATTCTATATTTTTTCTAGGCTTTTCCGATGAAAAACACTAAAATACAGGCCGGACGTGACGTAACGTGCGATCGGTGTCTGAATTTGTTCAATTTTTGCATAGGGGACAACCTTGGACATGCCCAACCTCTGGAAAAATTTAGTATGATTTCATACTTGCAACCAAACACACCATGTACAATCTGATACGTTTTGGTAGGCCAGAAGGGCAAGTCTCAAACCACTTTTTATTTCACTTCCTCCAAACACATCCAAATTTTCTTTCACACCTTGGCATCACCATGGCCAGCATGTATAACATGTTTCGTAGGTACCAGACATTCTATGCTTTTTCTAGAGTTTCTTCGGTGAAAAAACCCATACAACATAGGCCGAACATGACGCAACGTGTGTTTGATGTCCGAATTCGTTCAAATTTTGCGTGGGGGGAAACCTTGGGCATGCCCAATGTAACGCCCCGGACACACCCGCCGGTGGTCGATACTCCTGACGGGATCTAGACTGGCCCCACAGATCAATACTACTCTTTTCTACGCACTTTATCCTCACTCGTCTTGGCACATATGTCTGTGCATCCAGTCTGGTACATGTGCCATGTCGGGTACCACGACGGGTCACAAACATCATGAACAACATGACCAAAAACCTGTCCACAAACATCCGTGTAACCACGAGGGTCGGCTCTGCGCACTTTATCCTCACAGATCAATACTAGTCTTTTCTGCGCACTTTATCCTCACTCTGCACACCCGACAGCAACTTCCCGGTCGGTCACCCATCCTGAAATTACTCCAAGCTGAGCATGCTTAACTTTGGAGTTCTGTCCGAATGGGCTTTCGGAAAAGAAGGAATTCCTTATTGATATGAGTAGTCTATCATCCCTTTTAAGCTAGGCTATCACACCCAACCGCTCACAACATTTGGTGTAATTCCATGCTTGCAACCAAACACACCGTGTACAACCTGGAACGTTCGGTTAGGCCGAAAGGGCAAGTCTTGAACAATTATTTTCACCAAATACACCAAGGTCAACCGGGGCCGTTTAGGTCTGTCGGTAGGGCAAGTCTTGAAGCACTTTTTTTTCACCTTCACCAAATGTACCCATTTTTCTCACACAATGGCATCACCATGGCCAGTATGCATGCCAAGTTCTGTTCTTTTCTGGCATTCTATGCATTTTCTACGTTTTTTCAGGTGAAAAAAATTTCCTAAAACACAAGTCAGACGTCACGCAACGTGCACTCGGTGTCTGAATTTGTTGATTTTTTGCATGGAGGACTGCCATGGGCATGCCCACATGAAGAGAAAAAATTGGTATCATTTTGTGCATGGCAAACGAATACACCATGTTCAACCGAGACCGTTTGGGTCTGCCGGTAGGGCAAGTCTCGAAGCACTTTTTTTTCAACTCCACCACACATACCCAAATTTTTTCCACACAATGGCATCACCATGGCCAACATGCATGCCAAATTTCTTTCATTTCTGGCATTCTACGCATTTTCTACAGTTTTCCCAATGAAAAACCCATAAAACACAGGACGAACGTGGCGCGACGTGTGTTTGGTGTCTGAATTCATTAAATTTTTGCGTGGGGAACGGCCATGAGCGTGCCGACACGCTGGGAAAATTTGATATCATTTCATGCATCCCAACAAATACACCATGTTCAACCGTGACCATTCGGGTGTGCTGATAAAGCAAGTCTCGAAGCACTTTTTTCACCTCCACCAAATGTATCTGAATCTTTTCCACATAATGGCATCACCATGGCCAGCATGCATGTCAAGTTTCGTTCATTTATGACATTCTATGCATTTTCTAAGGTTTTCTTGGTAAATAAACCATAAAACACAGGCCGAACGTGCTGCAACATGTTTGGTGTCCGAATTCATTCATTTATGTGTGGGATTGGATCTGCTCTGTTGTTGCGCCAGGCCCCAACATCGCGTATCCGTCAGCAACGATGTGCCACTCCTTCGGCAGCCACGCCAGACGGTGGAGCGAGTAGTCCGAAGCGGCTCAACTCCGCATGCGGCCATGACAGAGTCGACGGACAAGATCGGTTGTCGGATCCGGAACTCACCATCGAGAAGAGTAGGGGTGACGGGGCCGGGTCCGAGAAGGAGGAGGAGGGACGGCGTGCGACGGCTGGCTAGCCCCGGCTTTTCATAGCCGGGGGCTGTGCGGGGGAGGGGGGAGTGGAGGGCGCCGCATCGGTGTGAATGCGGGGGTAGGCGGCGCGATGCGACGACTTAATGGCGGGGCGGGCGAGGCGGCATGCGGATGACAGGCGCCAACAAAAGTGGCATGGCTGGCAAGATGGCAGGGGTGCAGCCTTGTCGGCCGGTCATGTTGAACTATCCCGCGCACCAGGCGCGTTACACAACAGAAATATCGTGACCCGGTGTGGACGAAAGTAGAAACTAAATCGAGGCTGCCCCGCGGATGAAAATGGAAATGCCTAAAATTTGTCATTACTCACCCTCCCGCCGCAATGGCTAGTACAAATGAGCTAATGCACCACAAGCAACAGGTCACAAGTTCGACTGTGCATGTCTCACTTTATTTTTTACTTCCTAAAAAACAAATCACGCCACCCCACCTGATAAAAATCAAAACGTCTAAAATTAGTCACAACTAACCTTCCCTCTCAATGGCTAGTACGAATGTGCTAATACGCCACGGGCAACAGGTCGAAAGTTCGACATTGCATGTCTTTTTCTGTTTTTACTTCCTTAAAAGCAAGGGCACCGCTAAGCGCCAGTGCACCGGCCGAATGTTTCGGTCGGTTTGCTCCCAACCGCTCGATCTGTTGTGCGACACTGTCAGATCGGAACTCCTCTACTGTTTTTTTGCCTTGTCCTCGCCTTCCCGAGCGCTCGCCGCGCCGACAGCCGGTCTCGCCCCGGCCGCCGGTTGGAGCTGACCGCTCGCCGCCTCGGCCGCCCGTCGGAGCGCCATGGATGCAGCTCCGCCACTCAGCTCGTCCAGTCCGCTCGCCGCCCCGGCTGCCCGTCGGGGCCGCCCCGCGCTCTGGGACTCAGCTCGCCCCGACCGCTCGCTGTCCCCGCTGCTCGTCGGAGTGCCATGGATGCAGCTCCGCCTCATCGATGATTGGTTCCAACAAAAAACAGAGATGCCCCGTGGTAGCATTTTCCCGTGTCAGTCATAGCAAACAAAGACAACGGTTGTAGCAAAAAAAATCCATCGATGTCGCCATTGTAGCAAAAATGTTAATCAGATGTAGCAAAACACATCGCCAATGGTAGCAAAAAACAAGGATGTTGCAACAAAAATGTCATCCTCGTCGTCACCGGTCACACCTCAGTCGTAAAAAAACACCATGGCCGCATGAAATGGATGTAACAAAACACACAGATGGTAGTAGCAAAAAAATGACACAGTTGTATTTTTTGTCTCAATGGTTGAAGCTTTTCCCCTCTAGGGTGGAAGCTTTTCTGTAAACGATTGAAACTTTTTTTGTATTGAGCAGCGCGTGGGTGAAATATTGCTCTCTCGTTCGGTTGAAGATTTTTTCATCGAAGGTTGTAGCATTTTCTATAGACGGTTGTAGCTTTCCTCGATGGCACTGAATGCTTGCAACTTTCTATATATCCGATGTAGCAAAACTCGACTCCGGTTGTAGCTGAGTGGTGTGCCCGTTGTAGAAAAATGTGATACAGGTTGTAGCATGTAACAAAAAGCGCGATGTCTCTAGTGTTTGCTCGGAACAACGCTGCTGTACTCGCAGCTCGCGGTCACCATGCTCGCCGTCCCATGATGGGAAGTCTCCCGGGTACCAGTTGCAGCAGGCCACGACGTGGTTCCAGCTTCCGCCTAGGCCGGTTGCAACTCGTCTCGCTATGGGCATGTCTTCTACTAGGATGTAGCAAAAAACTTCACCGGTAGAAGCAAAAATCTACTATGATTGTAGCAAAAATCAAACACCGTTCGTCGTCTTTCGCGAGGTCGCAACTCCGCCTTACATGGATGTAGCAAGAAACTTCAGCCGTAGTAGCAAAATTCTACTACGGTTGCAACCAAAATCGTCGTTGTCATCATCGCGAGGTCGCAGCTCCGCCTGATGGATGCAGCAAAAAACTTCGCCAGTAGTAACAAAATCCAACTGCGGTTGCAGCTTCCCCTTGTTGTGTAGTTCCACTGAAGCTTTTCTGTCTATGGTTGAAGCTTTTTTAACAGCTGTTGAAGCTGTTCTAGGTGACGGTTGCAACATTAGTATATGCGGGGTGCATCCAGCCATGGCGGCCGGCGATGGAGGTCATGGTCGCCCAGTCGCAGCCCGGGGGGGGGGGGGGGAGGGGGGAGGGGGAAGGGGGAGGGGATGCGCCTGCGTCAAGGCTCAAGGTAGGGGATGGATCTAGCCATGGCAGCCGGCGAGGGGAGCCTGGCCACCGGCGATGGAGATTGTGGTGGCCCAGTCGCAGCTCGAGAGGAGGGGGAGGGGGGAGGGTACATGCTTCTAGGGGGAGGCGCTCGCGAGAGGAAGAAGAAGCACAGAAGAAAAAAAAATGTTTCGCTTGAGGTCCACCTAGCATACGTGGAAAAGAGCGAGCGAGCGAGGGGCACCGGCTGAGCGTTCGGCCGGTTCGCCGATGCCAAACGTTTCCCTAAAAGCAAATCACATCTACGGGGAAGGCGGGCGGTCCACTTTTACAAATATGACCATCATGCCCTTGCTAATGAAAAGGTATCGGATAATCTGAGCCGTCTATGTGTTTAGGGGGTGTATCGAAGCAGAAGTGTGCTTCAAGCCATTGGCATTTATTTCAGCAAGTTCGAAGACCCATCTATTGTGTTCTCTCAATATTTCCCAAGAAGTTAGCAAGAGAAGAGAGATGGCCCCTTTCCTCTTGTCAGTAGCAGCACCGGACCAGCATGCGCGTAGCCAGTCATTGAGCGAATTCAGACCATCCCATTGATCTGGTCGAAGAGAAGGAGAGCCTCTCTTCTCGGCCACAAATTCCCATGCTTTCCCTGTTCCAAGGACACTGAGTGAGAATGTGTAAGGATGTTTCGAGGCTTCGGCGACAGACTGGACAAAAATAATCATTTGTCTAACAACGGCGCATTGTTCGTGAGGATTCGACCAAGAGCAGCCGTTCACAAAAAGAAGCGGCATTTTTCAGAAGCCTAGCCACTCCAAATGATGTTGGTAATGTCCGTCGGAACCGCCCCATAGAATTGTAAGCGCGGGCGGTGTAGTTTTGGTCCGGCGATAATCTCCAGTGGGTAGCATCTGCCTGATTAGGGTTTAGCACAACATCGACGATTTTTGCAGGGGCACGCTAGAAGGCCCATATCTAGGAGGAGGGCGAAACTCAACTTTGGCAAGTCCACAAGCAAGTGTGTTGTCTCCAACAACTCAGGAGATGACACCAGTACGCATGCTGTGTATATTTGATGTCTATTCAGAAGAAGCGTTTCGAACATGCCGTGTATATTGGATGTATATTCAGAAGAACCGTTTCGGATAAATCCTGTAAAGATGGAGTAAAGGGCAGTGATGTTTGCACGCCGAGGAACCGATTTTTTTGAACACACAAATACAGAGGAGTGTTGGCGTCGTGCTATGGACGAAGAGATGGGAATGACCCGAGACAAAAAAAAACATGCGGTCTCATGGATCTTCCATATTGCCATAAAGTCATAGGGGTCAACGAAGTGTATGAAGTCAAGAATGATGCTAAATAAAATTTGGTGAAGCACAAAGCAAGGCTCGTAGTTAAGGATACGTGTAAGAGCCAGGTGTGGGTTTAGAAGAAATGTTCGCTCCAGTTGCAAGGATGGAATTGGTGTAGCTAGTTATAGCTCTCGCGGCTCAAGAATGTTGGAGGCTACGTCAAATGAATGTAAAATCTTAGTTATTGAATGATGAATAATAAGAAGAACTTTATGTCAAGCAACCACCGGGGTACATCGAAGAAGTCGAGGAACACAAGGTGTTGAAACTACATAAGGCATTATACGAGCTTTGTCAAGCTTCGGGGCTCGAACAGCAAGCTTGATCGTACATTGGTTTGTCTTGGTTTTGAGAAAAGTCCACTGGAGCACGTTATGTGTAAGTGAGGCAAAGATAAGCCATCTCTTAGGGGCCTCTATGTTAATGATCTATTGATAACTGAAGAAAATGAGGAGGAGATTGCTATATTCAAGCTACAAACAAATGAGCTATTTAAGATGAGTGATTTAGGGCTCTTGAGTTACTATCTTGGGATCGAGGTACAACAAAAGTCAGAGGGGCTAATGATGTGCCAGGAGGCATATACAAAGAAGATACTTAAAAATTGTAGCATGGTTGACTGCAAGAAAATTTATGTTCCAATGTAGCCTTGACTTAAATTTAACAAAAGGAGTGAAGCACCCACCGTTCATGCAATGAAATATAGGAGTGTGGTCGGAAACTTAAGGTATCTTGTGAATACACGACTGGACTTGATCTATTATGTACACATAGTGAGTCGCTTCATGAAAGCTTCCACGACGAAACATTGGGCAGCTGTGAAACATATACTCAAGTACATCAAAGGGACACCAAACTTTGGTTGTGTCTATTTGGGAGAAAAGAAGAAGGAGATGGTTGAGCCAGTTGCCTATAGTGATAACGACATGGTAGGAGAAGTGGACGACCGTAAAAGTATCGAGTGTGTGGCATATTTCTTGAGAGGAAGTATAGTGAGTTGGCTATCACGAAAAAAGAAGGCGCTTCCATTATCATCCTGTAAAGTAGAGTATATTGTGCAATCACGGCATGTCAAGGTGTGTGTCTCTAGAAAGGCTACTCGATGACCTCACAGACAAGGAATCCAGTGCATTATGAAAGAAGTAAATACAATATCACTACAGAAGGGAGTGCGTGGAAGAAAAAAAATTGAAGTAAATTACATTTGCATCAATGACTAGCTTACATATATCCTAAGCAAATCTCGAGAACAACAGAAGTTCACGACATGCGAGGAAGGATTAACGTCCAAAATGTGAAGTGAAGACATCGTGTGGTAGGGGGTGATTGTTGAAAATACATTGCCGCATATATGCAAACTGTACACGCTTGGAGTCCACAATCCCTATTTTGACGAGAGCTGGCCGCTGATCTGGTGCCCCCGTCGGACGTCTGCGTGGTGGTCCAAAGCGAGGTCGTGGTCGGCGATGATCCAGTCAGGTGCGATATCCAAATTTAAAAATGCGGCCCATCATGCCGGGTTGTGTCCGTCCCGGTGTGTCTGCTCGGCTGGCACGTTTTTAGCAGCTGTCATGTTGTGCGAGGGGAAGCCATTGCCGCTACCGCTGAGGTAGTGGAGGAGGTGGCTTCTCACGCTACCAGTCAGGCCGTGCACCTTCTTCATCTTTAGCGGGAACCACTAGCTCCCGGAGCCGGACCGACGGTGCAGCGACAAAGTCATCGGCTCCTTTTCACGCCGGAATCTACGCAGTGGGGACGCCAGCTGTAAGGACTGCTCAAGCGTGCTACGTGGAAGCTCTGCGATGGGGGATCCTCCTTCACCTCCTCCTTCATGCCGCATCCGATTTTGGCATCGCGGAAGCGCCGCGCCAGAGGCCAGGGTGGCTCCCCCTTCACCCCGAGGTTGTGCAATGGCAAGGCGCGGCGACGAACCATTCTCGTGGTGAGAGTGCTCGATCAAGAGCGCCATCTGCATCGCGATCTCCTCGTTTGTGTGCATAGCCTTGGTGAGGACAGGCGGCTGCTACTCCTCGTTATCTTTCTACTAGTAGAGCACCACCTCCTCCTTCCACATGGCCGTTGATGGAGTGGTTGACGCCGATGGGGCCGTGGAGCATGGGTGGCAGCATCACAACCCGGACGACCATGGGTATCCCCCTGTGGGTGTCGTGAACACCGGAAGCCATAGCCAGACTTCACAATCACCGGGAGTGGAGTGCTCATGAGAGGAGAGGCAAGAAGAGAGGCGGCGTTACATGGACTGAGGATATAGGGTTTTTGGCGAGGCCACACTGCTTGAACAACCGAATTGACCGGTGCTGCTTCAATGCGCGGCGGACGAAGTAGGCTTCTTGGTCTCTACGTCTGCATGCAGTGAAGTGGCCTCGGCCAGCCATCTAGTCACGTCATGTCGATTAGACCTTCATTCATGCCTGTGTAGTTGCATCCTCTCTGGACAGGCAGACCGACATGAATGAGCGGGGACTTTTCTGAAGCGGGGCACATGACGAGGGAATTTGTGTGGGCCAAAGCAGTCACACACATGCGTGGAGGTGGTCCGGACGTCCAAAGACGTACTACAGGTTTGCTTCCGCTTTGTGGGAATTCGGTTGCCCGGACCGGTCCGCCGGCGTTTGATGGATGGTGTTGGAGGGCTCAAAGTGTCGGAATCGTGCGGTCCGAATGTTTAGTGGCTGCTTGGGGGACGGCATTGGAGATGCCCTTACTAGAAAAAAAAAATATAGTTTGGTTCATCAAGTTTGTTGGCATATTTAATCATACACAGGTCAAAAATCCGTTGCTTAATATCTTATTATTTCCCGTGTTACAATATTATGTGACTTCGCAATGTTTTCACTACGATTTTCTCCCATGACATTTAATGGCTTACAAGAAAAAAATCATTATGTAAAGAATGGAATCATTCCTATATTCTCTCATGGCATGTTATTCTCCGGCCTCCTTATATTTCCATTTACATTATAGCATTTAATGGCATCAATCACTTAATTAGGTTAGGAATATAATAATTTTGTTTTACATAGATGCTCCATATATGGTATAATATTTTTGCAATTATGATATTTCTAACAGTTACCAAATATGAGCGGTGGGTAACCTATTACCTCTCCTTGATGACCTTTACCTAATGGGGGTTATAGGTTATCAAGTTCAATCTAAGCCCTTGGATACAAAATAATGAACGATCCATAATAGTTGGGACCATCTTAAAATTTCTCGCTTTATAATAAGTGCATCCACATATCCACTTCTGTTTAGACTTTTTCAGTGCTAGAGATTCAAAGGTAAGTGCTAGTACAAAAGTTTAGTTTTTCCTTTTATAATTGGTTCAGTTATTTGGCTTGTACTCCCTCCGTTTTAAAATAAATGACCCAAATTTATAATAACTTTGTACTAAGATTAGTATAAAGTTGAGTCATCTATTTAGGAACGGAGATAGTAATTTTGTACTCGCACCTCTTGCGAAATATGCAAATCGGATACTTTTAGTGCTTCGCTACTGCTATTCGTATGACTGGATCGCTGAAAACTGCATAGTGTGGCTTTTTTTTTTTTTTGCTTCAAATGAGCCATTAGATCTGGAATGGAGAACATATGAGAAGGGGCAAGTGGCAGAAGCAAGTCACTGATCTCAGTCTGTCGACGAGAAGAGAACTAGGCCGGCCACTGGGATATTTTAAGAAACGTGCATCTTTCTTCGTAGGATCAAGGGAAAGACAATTTCACTATATTTTTTACCGGGACCTGGGCCTACCACACGGATGATTTTTTTTATCAGGCCGATAACCCTGAAAAGATAAATTTCCTATCTTTTCTTTCAACTCAGTACCCTGAGGGTCGGCTGGAAATAAGAATGAGAAGAGACGGAAATACTGAGCTAATTATTTTTTCACGGTAATATACGAAGCTATCTTAGTAGATCAGTAGATCGGATGACGGCGGCTCTCTGGTGTCGTTTCCCCCCCTGGGGGCGTCATTCTTGGAGATGCACACGGGCTCGAGGGACTAGAGTACGGCGACTTTGGTGGAGCGGTGCTTCATCTTACACATTGATGGTGGCGGATCTCGGCGGCGTGGCGCTGTGGAGACTTGGCGTCTGATGCGCGAGATGGACTCGTGCAGGAGGTGGAAGCTGTCTGGCGTCATGGTGGCGTTGATGGCAGATAGGCCTGGCAAGGTCGGTGCAGCAGTACAGTTCTGAAGATGGATTGGTGGCAGGCGGCTGCGGCGGCCTCATACCCGGCAGGGATCCTGGTTGAGAAGCACGCCGGACTGATGGGTGCCCATACCAGGCAGGCGTCCTGGGTAGGACCTCAAGTCTTTAGATGTTTAGGTTTGGCTGCATGGTCTGTTTGGTATTAGGCCCAGACTTTCAGCGCCCCTACATCAACTGGATAGGGATAGCGACAGTTATTGCTTGTTTTGGTGGCTTTAGACTTATTGTTGTATGAATCTGTACGATCTTATATCAATAATTAATAAAATAGCCGTATGCATCGCCCAGATGCAGAAGTCGGGGGTCGTCCTCCTTTACTAAAAAAAAATACGAAGCTATCTTGGGTTTTTTCTAAAACCACACAATAAACTGTACATAAGATAATTAAAGCCCTCGAATCAAATCAACTTACACATATCCTACTGTCCATATTACTGTTAGAATTAAACACACATGTTTAATTGGAAGGGAATCTCCCCTTGTTAACTGCCATGCCGTTGCCCACAGGCAACCGACGTGCCTCTCTCTTCGCGTCCCTCTGTATGATCGCGTCCCTATGAGATGTATATATTGTAACAAACCCAATCAATGAGAATGGCGATTCCACTACTTGTCAGTTGTCTTTGGCATATACTTCACAACACGTTATCAGCACGCTCCCGGCGGAGCGATTCCATCGGCCTCGACGCGGAAGAGGCCGGCGACGTCCCGAAGGGCAGCCCCTGGCCAGCGCCGTCGCTCTCCAGCGGAGCGATTTTCACGACGGGCTCGCCCGCGAGAAACACCGAACCGGCGGTAGTCCACGTCTCTGCAAAGTGGCACGGCGGCACAGGTCTCCTGCCGGTACGTGGTCGCGTAGCCTCAACCTCACGCACCAGCCCGAGGCGTTCACCAGGCAGGCGCGGTGAGGCCCTCGATCTGGGTTGAAACGAGGTACCAGGCCTCCAAGAACAACAAAAAGAAGAAAGAACAGGGAAGTTGGCATCCATTGATCGAAGATTGAATAACTCAATCAAGATCGGATAAGTGAGGCGGCCAATTCCAGTGCCCGACGCCCGCGGCCAACTCCAGTGCCCGGCTCGCTTCCAAGGCTACAGGAACGACGCGCGTGGCGGCCAACTCCAGTGCCCGACGCCCGCGGTGGCTCCCGACTCCGGCGACTCCGCGCCGCGCCGCGCCCCGCCCCGCGCCCGGCAGCCCGGCCTCCGCGCCGTGCCCCTACGCTCCTCCTGTGGCCGCGCGTCCACGCGCTCCTCCCGTGGCTGTGCAGCGCCTGGCTGCCTCCCGGCAGCCCGCGCCCCAGGCCGCCGCCTCCGCGGCCCGCGCTCGTCCGCCAGGCCGAGCCCCGCGCCCGGCCGTGCGCCACGCTACGCCAGCCGCTCTGCCGCCCAGTCACGCGCCCTTTTGCACGCGCCAAGACCGCGCGGCTGTGCCCGTGGCCGGCCCTGCGCCCGGCAGCGCTCCCGCGCTCTGCCCAGCGGCTGTGGCCGGCGAGCCTGAGGGGCGAGGACAGTTGCAGTAACCGCACGGGAGAAGACAGGCAAACCTTATCCTTTCGCCATTTTGCACTATGATCCCTGTATTGCATGAATTAGCAAAATAGGCTAAAACAGTGGTCACGTCCGATTTTTGCAACAATACAATTCCATTTCTGGAATTTTTGAGAATCGGTTCGGATAACAGTATACTATTTACTAGTATTTACCTGTTCTTGACCATGTTGTTTATAAATTATTATTTTTCTGTTGAGCATTGTTCTCCAGAATAAAATTATGATATAAATAATTTCCATGCTCACATATGTTGAGATTATTTATATCTATTATTTGCAATTGAGATTTCATGTATCTCTTGCAAAGATAAATTCAGTACCTCTACAGTACTGATTTGCGATTGAGAATTTTTTTCCCTTGCAAAACAATCTCATTAAGATTGAGATTAATTTTCTCTCACAAAATATTAATTCACCCTGTTGAATTATCTTGCAACTTGATACATGATCATCTCATTTAATTTGAGGTCTATACAATTCAAGTTTTTTTCACTTGAACATCAAGTTTGCAATATTATTACTATTCATTATAATAGTGGTGTATTTCCGTTGAGTACGATGTATTCCGGAAGGTATGTATCTCCATGTTCGCTACATGTCGAGATTAATACGTCTATTTGCAATTGAGATTTTTAATTTCTTGCAAAATACAGGTGCAAAATTTAAAGTGATTTCTTCAAGCTGATGCTTGGGATCACAAGATAGTCATATGGATCTATTGCCTACGCAGATTATCGATGACTACTGATAAAGTCTACATTTTGTCGTTTCGACATTATGATTGCTTTACAAAGTGCTCTCCCACACATTTTTCTAAGTCATGACATAAGGCATTATGAGTGAGTATTTCCTGATTTCATCAGATTATACTCCCTTGTGCTGCGAGATCTACTTCATTCTGGAGATTATCTTCAAGGTGTCATGCTTAGCAATCTGAGATTTGCATTAATGGTTTCAAGATAACTTCTTGAAATATCCATTAATTTTGCAACATTACCATGATGGTCTTTAATTTACTAATCGTAAAATAATTATCTCTGGTAACCGATGGCTAGAGAATTGAGGCATTCGCCCTCGATGGACACCACTGCCCTACTTGGGCCATGGACATCATGATCGATCTTGTATCTCGTGGGATAGTGTGTGCCATCAAAGACCTGTCGGATTCTCCTACGATTGGAGTCACACCACTAACAGAATAAACATGTTGCTTTATGCATCATAAGACATTATATTGATCCAGATCTCGACATCTGGTTATTCTGTATTAGCAATCCCTGGGATACAAAGAACCTCAAGGGCAAAAGGTTTGAAGGTCACTCCTTCAATCTGACACCATCATGGCAGTCACTTGTTTGCATGACGTTCTTCTAGAACCGAGCAATAAAATGACTATCCAACTGTCACATGACCCTATGAACACGGAGAACATGAAGGTTGAATATGCATCAACTGGCATGTTTGGAGACTACATTTACTCCCTCAATCTCCTTAGTGATCTATTTATTTATGTCCATTTCTGATGTTCTAATATGAACATGATTATTGTTGTCATCATATATTGTATCAGCACTTTGGTACAAATACATTTGTATGTATTATATATATCTGACCGTGATTTTCATATTGAGAATCTTCATGTCTATATATAGATTTCTATGGGAGTCAATCCGATGAAAAATGATATGTGCCTTGTGGACATATGCACCACAAACTTTATTCTCAGGGTAGTCCAATGTTTCCACTCTCATTGAGAGAAAGGAGATATTTAAATCGCTAGGCGCGATGAGGTATTTTTTGGTTCAACTCGAGTCATATTTACTATCCCTGTGGGTACTCGAGTAACGTCGGGATGCTTTATTCCTTCTTAGGTTTAACTCGTACCCTACTAAACTATGGAGATATCCGTCAAAATAGTTTCCATAGCGAAACTTATGATGACAACAAAGAGAAGTAACTTCTCTTTACCATATGCAACGGATATGGCAAGCACATTCTATGTGTATCATCTGGATTGTACTACACATACGACACAACCCATAGCACATGTTGTGTACGAGATAGTTTCGCAGAGTGTCTTGTACATGACAAACTTGGCATACTCGCCTTGGTCATCGAGACATTGGGTTGAAACCGAAACTATCAGCAATTTCAATAGTTTGTGATTATTATGATGCTAAATTCTAATAACATTTGGATTTTTATGTGCACTATAAGTGACACAGGGAAGCTAATTTTAAGGCTTGAACACCTTAAAGTCTACGCTGAACCACTCAGACTCCTTAAATGCATCAAGTCGAGGTAAGTGGCTCTTCCCAGCCATTGAGTAGACTATCCAGGTATTCCATGGTTTTAAAAGACATATCTACATGATGGTCTTAAGTGTGTGCTTTTTATTCACACGAAACCATTGGCTCATTATCCTGACATCGATTTCAAGCAAATCGAATGGATAAGATTGCAGAATTCTCCTTGAGGGCCTTCTCTATGGCTTTTGGATTGAAGTTTAGCAATTTGTCCTAATGTCTAGACTCAAAATGGTTTGGTAGAATCCTATCCAAAGAGTTAAGCTCATTGCATTATCTTTACTTTGGAATTGCAACTTACCAACTTTATGTTGGAGTCATGTAGTTTTACACGCTCATGACCAAACTGCATAATATTATTCCCCTCTGTCTTTGATACGTGGAAATCTATCAAGTATTTCCTATCTGCGGTAATTCGGTTGCATACCGATATCACCACCCGGCATACATCATTGGCCCCTCAACATATAGTTGGGATCTATTTGAGGAATAACTGTATTTCCGTCAATACCTCAAGCCCCTCGCATGGGGAGTTATTCAAGGCCAGTATGCTGATTTAATGAGGAACATTTCTAGGCATTAGGGGGAGATTTCAAGTACCATAAAATGCCAGGAAATTAGTGGAATGTTCAACACATTTCTGCCTCAAATCCACGTACTCAAAGATCTGAACCATGCATTTAGAAGTTTTGCAACACATTGCAAATAATCTGCCAGGTTCATTTACTGACTATAAAGGTGTCACACAATCCTACAATCCTGCAAAAGTATGCCTGAAAAAGTGGAGGTACCAGAAAAATCCACTCCACTCCTTCTTCAAAGCAACAGGGGGAGATGTATGGCAGAAGTACATCAGGATTCAGCTTCTCGCAAGCAAGGATATCAAGGCATGTGAATCAGTAAATGCAAGTCAACATCACGTTGGCAGACACCTAATGGGTAGTATACACCCAGTGGATGGGAAACCTCCACCAACCCAGGTCATAGTGCATATAATGACCGGGTCATCGGAATACCCGACTCAATTGCATTGGAAAATCGCGAGCAGCCACCATGGGTAATGATGTTTCTATCAACTCTATATTGATATATAGATTCTGGAGAAAGATATAACGGAAGTCTACAAATGTCGACATACATTTCTCAACTAGATTGCAAAAACCTTTCAAATGATTCAGATCCAAAGACCATGGCCATGGCAAAGTGTGAACAACACTCGGACTGAACTCAAGCAAAGGGTATAATCTAGATAGAAATGATCTTACTCAATAATGGGAAGGTATTAATAAGCAATACCTACACCAGTTTTCTTCTAGAAACAGAATTGAGAACAATGAAGTGGTGAAACAAAGAGCAAGTATTGTAGCACAAGGGTTCACGCAGATACCCAACTATTCTCCAGAGGTGGAATCTCATTCCGATAACTTATATCATTGGTAGTACAAACTCATCTATCTCTGTAGTTGATAGATGTAGTGATTACATATCCATGTGGATCACTAGATTCAGACATATATGATTGATCCCCGGTGGGATCTCTATTCTGAATCGAAATACCGAATGCAACATACATTGTGTAAATTCAGTAAGTCACCATACGACTTATTATTGTCAGTACATATGGTACAATTGACGTAGTGAGATCCTTATACACAAGGATTACTCCTACAATGATAATTATCCATGTTTGTGTGTCCGCAACGACGACACATGTAATCATCTAAATGACGGACTTTAAAATGAAGGATTTGGGTAAACCAAAACACCGCTCGTTACTACAACTTGAGCACCTTCATTCATACATTATGGTATACTATATTGTCTATATCCATAATATATTGGAGAAATTCATTGTGGACAAATCTTATCCATCATTAACTCTCATGGTAGTTCATTCTCTAGACGTAGAGAATGATTTATTTAGACCAAGAGATGTTGGAAATGAGATATTGGGACTCAACATTCCATAATGCCATTTGATCCACCAAACACAATTGGTTGGTACTCAAGAATATCTTTGATATCTCCAAAGGCATCAAACATCTTGTCCTGGTTTTTCAGTTTCACAGAAATGTGAACACCGATATCATTGGATACTTTGATCAGATCCCCACTATGTCAGATCATAGACAAGCTTAGTGTTCATACTAGGTGTGGTAGCCCTCTCATGAAGAGTCTTCAAAATAGACCTCATGGCTACGTCTCAATGATAATGTTGCTTGTGTTGCCTGGATGCAAACAGATTACGTAATTAGCAATATCGTTATATTGCATATCTTGCAAGCCAATCATGTGAATGATTTGTTCACCAAGTCTCTACCAGCTTCTACATTCCAGAGATACGTTCATAGAGTTGGTATGTGATGGCTTCGGAATTTGCAAGAATCAGGGGGAGTACCTTCCTGAATTGTTCCTGTTCAAAGCATCATATTATACTCTTTTTTCCTTAATGAGTTTACTTTAAAGGTTCTCATAAAGGTTTTTAATAAGGTAATATCAACATGAGATCATATGTCATACTTTCTGTTTTCCCCACCGGGGTTTTTAAGAAATTATATATGACATATTTATTGTCCTCTAAACTCTATGAGTTTCCTCGTATTGAGTTAAAAGAGACAATAACCATTATATGTTGCATCATTTTCTCCTTATTTTTCCCACTGGGTTTGAAGGAGTTTTAGCAACATATTCTACACTACTCCTCATATTTTTCCCACAGGGTTTTTGGAGGAGACTCTTTCGAGTTGATGATACTACATGGACAAGCGAAGATTAGGGGGAGTGTTAGAATTAAACACACATGTTTAATTGGAAGGGAATCTCCCCTTGTTAACTGCCATGCCGTTGCCAACAGGCAACCGACGCGCCTCTCCCTTCGCGTCCCTCTGTATCGTCGCGTCCCTGCTGCACTTTGGCCATGGCAGTCGTTGCCACCGTGACTCTGTCCTCGGGATCTCATCCTACTGTCCTGGATCGGGGCGGCAGTGGCGATTTGGATCCGGGCGGCGGCGGCTGAGCAAGGGCACCGGTGCTGTCTAGGTACATGTCTTCCCTCTCTCCCTGCCTCCCCCCCTCTCTCTGCCCCGTCGGGGTCACTGTGAGCCCGTGACCGTGTACTGGTGGGGAACTTTGGTGGAACGGCAAGGAACGGCAAGGGGACGGCGACGAACGGCAAGCACGGGTGCTCTGCTGGCGGAGGCATGTTTTGGGGATGGGGAGACCTCCGGCCGTGGGGAATGGAGAGAGCTTTGGATGCAAACTGAATTTCATCTCTCTCTGTTCTTTTTTCTGCTGATGGCACAGAAGAACGTTGGTAATGTTGAGCTGACAAAGAGAAGTAGCAGACTAATTTCTATGTCGACTAGATGATGATTTAATCCTTGTGTGTGGTTTCCTTTGTATTCTTTATATGATGTTATTTTGTGATCCTTGAGTATGGAAATAGCATGGTGTGCAGCGTTGCCCTTGTGAGCAATCTCTGATGCTACTGATGTTGTTTATATATGTATTACTTATGACACTTGGATTCAATCCTCACCGAAGATTGAATTCCATCTTCTTGGTTAGAATACACAAAGGATTTGAATTGTGAATCTTGTAAGGACATTTATTTTGTGAAATTTAACATGACTAATTTGAGACCGGCAAAGAGGATTGGGCCCGAAGAAATATTGATATTGAGCTAGGTCCGCAAGGCGATATGTCGAGCTCTGCGTAGCCTTCTTTCAATGGCTTATTTAAACAGGTGTCTCCTTTTCCTTTGTATGTGCTTTCGAGTCTCATTTCGTGTAAAAATAGTCTATAGATGTCCTGCGGTGTGATTTTATTTTTCGAGTTCAGCTCTGTGTTATCATAGTATTCAGGTTAGGGAGATCAAGAAGATGTTTCATATGTCACCACAACTACTGGAGGATTTGCAGGCGACCAACTATTATATGAGTTTGGATGACCAAATATCAGTAGTACATCAAAATCTACGGCTTTATATAGTTTGTCACATACTGTCTTATTTCATATATGATGACCATATCAATCAAGTGTTTGTTTCTTTTTTTATTCAGAGTGTACAGTGATTACAGTGTAACAAGAATAGAAAATAAGGTACTCTCTAAATAATGTGTGAGGTTTCAGATTCTGTAATTTGTTTCACTGTTGCTAACTGAGCATGCTTAGATAATGGGGTGATTTGAGTGGAGTTTCAGAGTCGACCGTTCATGTCTGCAGTCTCAAGTTTCTATATGTATAGTTTGAGACCTAATAAGTACTGATCATTTCAGAAAGTTTCATGTTTCATACTTATGATTGATACTGATTGTATTCACGTAATTGGGCCACTTGGATACGGTGGTTGGCTAACTAATAAGTAAGATGTACCCAGTTCTGCATAAAGATTTAGGCACCCTAATTTTATAAGTCTTTGTGGAGTCAGAGGTGTTGAATGTTTTTGTTCGAAGTCTTTTTGAAATGATGAGTGATGCATACCTATTCAATGTTTTACATGGTACTGCAAGTGAAGAAATGATTTGTACTGAACCATCTAATGGGTTATTGTGTTTCTTTGAAGTCATGAATTTGTAGCAAGTGCCGCCCTCATTGGCATTCTTTTTGAAAGATATCCAAGATAGTTAAAGCATCATGGGGACGAGGAGGCCGAGCAGTCCGTTGTGTCTCCGCCGCCGCCGGCCGCACCGGTATGTTGTGCCCCTTTCCCTGCTTCACGTCCTAGGCTACTCCACCACCACTGGATACGAGTGTGGCCATGACAGAGGAATCTTGTGCAGGGGGATTTGATGCATAGCATGTTATGTACATGCAATGGAAATGTTACACAGTGAAACACATTTTGATCTTCTAATATTAATATGCATTGCTGGCATAAAGGTTATTATTTGTTTTCTATTGGGGAAAAATTTAGGACTAAAGGTTTTGGTATGTCTGATTGTTGACATGCCATCGGAGGTGCATGATTGTCTGATAGGCTTGAATTCTTAAGTTTTCTTTCTTATTGGCCTTGTTTTATTTATTTTGGTGAAAACCCATGATTTTACCATAACCCAAAATTGCTGACTTAAACGGAGGCTCAATGAGAAGTTTTGGGACATGGAAGAAATTGATTGTTCTAATTTAAGTAATATAAAAAGAGAAGTAGTATTTTCTATTAGTAACATATGTCTATAATATTATGATTTACCTCTGCTAATAGGTGTCGTCTTTGCAAAGAAGCATGCCCAAATTTGTAAGCCCATATTGGTATTACTTTCCAGTAATCAAAAGCCAACAAAATATATATTTATGAATGATCTATTATCTTGCCATGAATAACAATGATAAATTTGTTGTTGACTCATGTTATATCCTCACAAATAAAGTGCCACATGGAACTTTCTCTATCAGTTCAGGCTGGATGAGCAAGACGACATACTGCAGACCGGGACCAAGGTGAGAATATTAGATGGAAATTTATGTAGCATATGTACAGCTACGTTTATTAATCTCCTTCTCATTTTTTCCTTTTTCTTTGCAGAGTTATGTTCATCATCAGTGATATGTGTTAATATATACTCTCCTAGAGATTGATTTCTTTGCGATCGCAAAAAAAGGGGTCAGATACATGGCGAGCTTCGAAATATCAAGTTGCAAGTACCTTCGTTGCTTTGGACCTTGCCATGGAAGGATGAACACTAAATGACCACAAAATGCCTCTAGATTATGAGTAAGCGTGTTTCTACCTTCAGCGGTTTGGGCATCTGCTTTGTCTCTCTGGCTGGTTTCACAGGTACCTGATTTTGCTTGGAACAGCCACAGGTGCTGCAGCTTGGTTTGCTGACTAGCAATGTCTTGTTTCTTTGGTGGACAAACTTGCATCTCAGAACGTTGATGAATTATTTCATTTGATCAGCTTATGTGGAAACTACTAATTTTCATTGCCTCTGTACACACACTTGCGTATCTTTTTTCCTCGTGCTTATTGGCAATGGCCCACTCATAGGCACGACCTAGAAGAAAATAAGATTGAAGATGTATTTTTCTTGGTTGGAAATATTACACCTCAAATTTACTTCAGTTTGGATGCAATGATGACTCTAAGATCGAAATAACTGGTGAATTATGTCAATTATACAGTTTAAGAGGTCATGGATGTGATATATGAGAAACAATTTTGTCTGTGATACATGAATATCTATATGGCACTGTGGCTGCTGGCGAGATGTTGGTCATGGCTTTGGTTGTCGAGATGCACTAGCTAGGGGTGCATGCATGGCCATAGGCCACAATTAAATTTTCTTGACGGACTGAGGTATTTGCTAAGCAATGGACATGGCCCTGTTGATTTATAAAGCACAATATTTTCAGTCATTTGTATGAGTTAGGAATTATATGCTTTTTGCGTGAGATTGCAGCTGTTCAAAATGTAGATTTATGTTATGACAAGATTATGAAGTTTCATAGTAGAACATATTTAATCGAGACGTGTGTTGCACATGCATGCTTACTAGTGATGGGAAAAAAACGTTGGGAGGTGCGAAGAATGTACGCATTGGACTGCTCGGGAGCAAAATGTGAGTGGGGCCCGTTATCTACTAAAACATGGGGAAATAGAAATGGACTGGGCTCCTCGCTATGTCCCCACTCAGCCCTAATATGTGAGTTTGTCTTCGATACTTTTTCTTACTGCTGGGTTCAAGATTGCTAATCTGTCATGCCGCCTAGTGTCCTCTATATTTTTAGAACACTTTATTCTGATAACTTCATATAACTCAAGTTGAGTATTAAATTTTTGTTCTACATAACTTTCCAGCGAAAGTCTTGCCGCCGCACTGTGAAGTGTGGCATTGCAATTATTTTTGTCTAATGGTCATACTTCCCTTTACTGGGACCTCAATAACGAGGGAAGTACAACTAATTGCACCAGGTACATCCGCACAACTTTCCAACACAACTGGCCTTCTGAAGACGACATTGATCGCCACAGACGGACTGGCGCCTTGCGTCGCAGGACTGCTCGCAAATAGCGTTTGTACACTTATTTGGACGGTTGATAATTGATGTCGTACAATCAGCTTCCACATCTACAAAATAGCATAACAAAAGAAAAAACACACATCATGCACATATATAATTTGTTGGTCTTGCCGATGGAGCAACATTGTGCATGAACAAGGTGAATGGTACCTGATGCTAGTAAGAGGACGGTAAGAGTCAGGAGAAGCGCTAGAGCAATCCTCATGTTAGCTTAGATGCGGTGTTAAGAAGAATTCTCACCCAAGATTGATTATTGGAGTATAAGTTGCCGGGAAAGAAAATGAGAGGGCAACTCTTTTTATGCTGGATGTGATATTAATGCTCATTACTATAATCTGTAAATATCTCCAAAGAAGAAGACTGGATAAGCTTCGCCAATTCAATAGTAGAAATTAAGTGCATTAATTTGTGGATATATATCTCTTCATTCTCCTCCCTCCGTTTCTATTTATTTTGCATATTAGCTTTAACTTTATAAAGTTTGACAAGTTAATCGAAAGCAATCTGAACTTACACAATATAAAATATATATGGTATGAAAATATATTGAATGATGATTCTATGGTATTGACTTCGTATCCTGGATTTTAATTTTTTGTATAAACTTTGCCTAAGTTTACAAGGTTTGACCTGAGACATAATTAATATGCAAAGTAAATAAAAATAAAGGGAGTACTTACTAGCAAAAGCAATGAAAAGACCAATCGCATCCCATGACAAATATCTCAGAACAAGTATACCAAGGGGTTATATACCGACGATAGTGTGCAGCTCTGTGATAACACATGCGCGACTATGCCTATGAGAGTCTGCAACTCCGCAACCGTCCGTGAGCGCCTCCCGCAGCCGTGCATGTGGGACTATGCGCACAAGAGTGTGCAACCCCGCGGCCACGCATGTGGGACTATGCCAGTCAGAGTCTGCAACTCCATGGCCATGCGTGAGCATCTCCCGCACCCGTGTTTGCGCGACAATACTGGTGAGAGTGTCCAACTCTGTGGCCATGCATGTGCAACTATGCCGATGAGAGTCTGCAACTCCCTGATTGTGCTTGTGCGACTATGCGACTATACAGAGTAGAGTGTGTAAATACGCGGCCACGCATGTGCGACTATACCGATGAGAGTGTGCAACTCATCAGTCACGCATGTGCGACTATGCCTTTGAGAGTGTGCAACTCCACAACCGTGTGTGAGCACCTCCCGGAGCTGTGCATATGCGACTATGCGGGCCAGAGTGTGCAACTCCGCGGCCACACATGTGCGACTATGCCGATGAGGGTCTGCAACTTCACAGCCTTGCGTGTGCGACTATGCGAACTAGAGTGTGCAACTCCATGGTCACACATGTACAATTATACTGTTGCAAACCAATGTTGTCGGACGGCAGTTATACGTGCTCATCATGTCAACGAGTACCACAAAGAAATCAGTGTGCCTTACATCACGCGGTGTCACAGTCCATCACTTTCCTCCCCCCACTTCTTTCCTTCTTCCCATGCCCATCTAGGACACACACTCCCACTGACATCGCATTACCCATCGGTCCAGCGTAATCTTCCAGAACCCTCGTATCACACCAAGTAATAATAACGAAAGAAAATCAAGCCAACTCCCAATGCCAACCACAGTGAACACCTATGCCAACAAGACTGTGCAACTCCACAGCCGTGCATGTGAAACTATACGGGTGAGAGTGTGTCAGTGCGCTGCCACACTTGTGCGACTATGGCGACGAGAGTGTGCAACTCTGCGGCGGTGCGTGTGCTATTATGCCGGTGAGAGTGTGCAACTCCATCGATGTGCGTGTGTAACTTCGGCGGCCGTGCGTCTGTTACTATGCTGACGAGAATGTGCATCTTTGCAGCCGCACGTGTGCGATGCGAGTGTGCTACTTTGTGGTCATGCATGTGCCACATGCTTCCACTTTGCCAGCAGTAGTTGATCGAGGTTACAACGTCGCGCGTTTAGCTATATTAGCAATGCGAGCGCGGGACATCATCTAATCATCTTAGTATTGTCGTGTTGTGCAACTTTTTAATTATCGTATCCAGCTGAGAACTATTATTTGTGCAACTATAAATACTGCGGATGCCAACTAAAAATGTGAAGATCGATCTGTAGAAACAGAGGACAAAAATATAAGGGTGTGTCTAGATCTCAGTCGACTTAGACTTCGCGAAGTCTAAGTCGATGACGTCATCCATCTTTTTTTTTTTTCATAGCAGCGCCCTTCACCTTTGTAAGCAGCGTATTATCCATGCACGGCCCGTTGCTTTCAATTCTTGTCTTGAGCTGGTCCCGTCTCTCTTTCTCTCTACCTTTTTCTTCTTTTATTTTTTCAATGAACTTGTCTCGCTGCATAGTTTCTTTAGGCTGTTTTTTCTATTTGTTGGGTTTTCTTGTATTTTTATTTGTGATTTTACTTGTTTTGTTGACAAACCATCGGAGGACCACAAAATATTCGCTCACTTGTACATAGAAGCTGAAGAAAAAGGTAAACAATGGAGAAAAAGCTAGAGGAAAGGATGTACGAGTTGAATCATTCTGTATCATTAAAAAATCATTTATCTAACAAACGAATAAAAAACAATAGATAGTAAAAAAGAAAACCATGTACACTGTTTTTCTAAATTAAGTTGCGCCCTAACAATGGAAATGCAACAACGTGGGTTAGTCTATGTGTATGTGTGTGTGTGCGCACGTGTAACCGGGTGGTGATACTTTAAAAAATAAGATGTATAAAAAAATAAGATGTATAAAAAAACAAGAAGACATATTGCACGCATGGTGTATGTGGTGTTTGTATGTACTGATTGCACACAAAAGTTAAGGAATATTTATGAATTTGAAAAATTGCTCATGAATTCAAAAGTTGGTCGCAAATTTGAAGAGAGTTCACAATTTTTAAAATTTGACAAATATTACATGTTTTTTAAAAGATCATAATTTAAATAAAATTCATGTTTTTGTCTTAAAAAATTAAGAACAAAAAATGAAAATAAAAAAAAGAAAGAAAACCCATGAATATTTAAAAATGTTGTGAAAAGGTAACTGAAGACAATCCCCTCTCACCATGAGTTGCAGTTGCGTTGGGAGTCATACAATTGTTGTCGGGTTACAACACTTCTAGTTGCATGTCTAGGGATGGACATGCAATTGGCTGATAAACCACATATCGACCTAGTTGTTGTCGCATTGTGGGACACGCAGTTACTGTCGCACTAGGGTCATGCAGTTGCATGTCTCATGTTGGACATGCAACTGGCCGACAACCCCCTACTAGCTCAGTTAGAGTCACATTGAGGGCCATGCAGTTGCAGCCGGGTTTCAACACTTGAATTTGCATCGCCTAGTGATGGACATCAACTGGTCGAAAACCCCCCTACTAGCCCATTTGCAGTCACGTTGGGGGCATGCGGTTGAATTGGGTTCCAACACTTGCAGTTGCATGTCTAGTGATGGACATGCAACTGGTCGATAACTCCCCTACTAGCCTAGTTGCAACCGCATTGGGGTCCATGTAGTTGCATGTCCAGTGATTGGCATGCAACTGGCCGATAACCCCCTACTAGCTCAGTTGCAGTCGCGTTGGGGGCCATGTAGTTGAGTCCGGTCCCAACACTTGTAGTTCCATGACTAGTGATGGACATGCAACTGGACGATAACCCCCTACTAGCTGAGTTGCAGATGCCTTGAGGGGCATGCGGTCAAAGTCATGTTTCAATGCTTGTAATTGTGTGTCTTGTGATGGACATGCAACTGGCCGACAACCCCCCTCCCTACTAGCCCGATTGCAGTCAGATTGGGGGCATGCAGTTGCAATCTGGTTCACACATGCAATTGGTCAACAACCCCTACTAGTCTAGTTGAAGTCGGGTTGGAGGCATGCAGTTGTGATCCGGTTCTAATACTTGTAGTTATATGTCTAGTGATGGGCATGCAACTAGCCAACAACCCCCAACTAGCCCAGTTGTAGTCGCGTTGGGGCCACGCACATGCAGTTTGGTTCCAATACTTGCAGTTGCATGTCTGGTGATGGACATGCAATTGGCCGACATCCACTACTAGTCTAGTTACAGTCGCCTTGGGGGGCATGCAGTTGCAGTCCAATTCCAACACTTGCAGTTGCGTGTATAGTGATGAACATGCAACTAGCCGGCGCCCCTACTAGTCCAAATATCTTTTTCTTTCTTTCCAAATTTGTGTGTGTCATCCTTACACAGGGGCCATATTAAACTTCTCTATATTGTTTCAATTTTATCACAAGTCCCTGAGGAGACAACAATATCCTTTTCAGTTTGACTAAAAGATAATAAAAGAAAGAGGTAATAGTGTATATAAAGACAAACAAGAACATAAAAACAAATACACACGACGACATGCGAACTTAGGCCTCTTTTGGTTCATAGGATAGGATTATCATAGGGATAGGAATCTTGTAGGAAATGAGATGACATGTATCTCAAATCCTATGAGTAGGAATAGGAAACAAGATGTCATTTGATTGACACCAAAGGAATTTTTCCATTGAGTCTAGGCTCTTTTTTATTTTCCTATGAAATGTGGAGGATAGGAACCAATCCTATGTAGGAATAGGAATCTATTCCTATGAACCAAAGGGCTCTAAAGGAAAAAAAATCCTATAAGAATCCTATCCTCTAGAATTCCTATGAAATTCCTCTAAACCAAAGGAGGCCTTAGTGTCTAGAATGCATGGCTACCGAATCAACCGAGATATCACTAATTCTCCATCTACCGAGAAGATGACAAAATAAAAAAATGGTTTTACATAAAATGGAGAAAACTATCACAAAAAAGAAAAAAATGTGAAGAAAATAAAAGGAACATATAAATGGAATAAAAATAAGAATAAGTGAAAACGGAATATAAAAGGGAACAAAATAAATGAATATAAAAAATAGGGAAGATGAATTGACAACAGTAACGAACAAAAACGAATATTTTAAAAAATATCATGTCAAACGATATGAACAAAACAAATTAAAAAAAGTGTATGGAGGAAGGATATACCCCCAGCCCCCTAACTCCTTGCAGTCAAACAGCCCCGGTTTACTACAAAAGGCAGTCAACAACAAATAAAGGGAAAAATGCAAAAATGGAAGGAACAAAAGGCAAAAAAAAAAACTTTGTACCCGTCCAGCACGCCCCAACCAACAACAGGCCCGACAGAAGAAAAAGAATCTAAAAGAACAAAAAAGAAAGAGCCCAAGCCGAAAAGAAACAGAAAAAAGCGAGCTGGCCACACGCCTTAGCATGTTGAAATGAGAAAACTCACAATCCAATGCAATTCTTAAAGCAAGTAACACAGACGGTTGACGACTTTGTGAAGTCTAAGTCGTTTGAGATTTAACAGTACTGAAACTTAAAAAACGCAAAATGCGTGTCAAAATGTCCATTCTAAAAGAAATGAGATCTTCCTTTTTTATAAAATAAGAAATTAAAAAATAAAAATAGAAATACAAGTGAAAACATTTTTATACAAATAAAATGATAAATAAAACACTAAAATACAAAAGGAAAAAGGAAATATAAAAAAGAAAAAGGTACGTGTATACACACAGTGAGCTGCACTAATGTGATTCGTACTGTACACTCAAGCCCAACATCAAAAAAGAAAAATACAAAATGTTCGCATGGGTGACCTATGAATGAGAAAATAAAAAAATAAAAAAGAGAATTTGGAAAGGACCTCAAGCCGCAGCCCACGGCTAGATACAGAAGCAAAGCCCCTGAAGGTATGCTCTGCCCAGTGGACAAAGCCCAGTACGTTTTTGGACGAGAGGAATACCTACCTCAGCCACAAATCACAGATCAATCAAATTGTACAAAAAAAAAACTCGTCGACTGAGACATAACTAATTCTCAGTCGACTGAGAATTAGCACAACCGAAAATATAAAGGAATGAAGCCGATACAATTCTTTTATTGTTTATCCATTGTATGGTTACGATTAACCGATTTCTTTTGCTGCCTCTTCTGCTTCTACACGGAGATACAGTGGCTGTGAGGATCGAGCAACTGCTTTGCTTTGCACGCTATCAAGCCAAAGTGCACCGTCGTCGTTCAACGGTCGTTGGCCGTCGTTGCTGCGTCTTTTGTAGTCACACCGCGGTCGCGCAGTAGTTGTGGTTGGCGTAGCAGTTCTGTGAGGATGCATGCCGAAAGCTGCGCAGGTCGCCGCCGCGAGAACCTTCACCCCACACAGCTAGCCCTTCTCCTTCTAATGTCGTTGCTATTTGCCATCCAACTCCTGTAGCCTGCACGCGCATGGCTCCTTTGAGCCAACCCCATGGAATCGAAACTCAGCCTCAAGGGACCCGAGTCAACTTGGATGGGTATGTCGTGGTGGCCACCGACAATGGCACCGCCATGCTCAACAGAGGGGTTGAATGCGGCCGGCTGAGCTGTGGTGGAAGCCAGCCAACATGAGCTGTGGTGGGGGCGGCCGATGCGAGGGGGCTGAGGAGAAAGGATGTGGACACAAGTGGACTGAGACAAACGCCAATTGTTTCACACCTTGTTGAGAGCGCCCGACAAACAGTTTAGCTACACATAAGTCAGTTGATTTTCGAATTCATCGTCAGTCCATTTTTTAATGAAGGAAGGAGACGGAAGGAGAAGGGAGGGCCTCGCCGTAGAGAAGGAAGGGTGCTCGCAGTCATCACCCTAGTATCTATGTTAGGGTTCAGGGTGAGGGCTGTGGTGGATGGCGGTGGTGGGGCGGTGGTGTGAGGATTCGCCGGAGAAAAAGCTCAGCGCGGGCCTTACAGGGTTGGCCGGGGCGGTGGAGGACCGGCCATGAGGAGTGGTTCTGGAGATCGTGCGGTCCTGATGTTGGAGTACTATTAAGCAGCATGCATGGCTAGCTAGTATGGAAATAACCAAGTCTCCTCCTGTGGGTACGAAAACGTCGGGGCGAACAGAGAGGAGGCCGGATGAGCTGCGGGGCGCCGGTGAGCACAGAGAGGAGCGGCTCTCTTGTCCGTGCAACCGTCAAATGGACGACAATGTCGATTTGGGGATCTCCGGTACAGTACGTGAAATTATAGGTGAAATTTGTATGCCTCGTACTCTCCATCTCCTAGTCCTTAATTAGGAAGAGCAAACAAATTGAATGCCAATTTGCCACCGTCGGTCGATGCGTGTACATCAGCCGGCCGGATCGACTTGGTCCGGTCGACGTTGAGAGTACACAGTGGTCCGGTACATGGCAAATTGGCAAGGACGGCTTTGGCGGCGCTCGTCGTACCGCTAGGCGTGGAATCAGAGAAGGTTGCCGTGTGCTGGTCGGGATCCACGACGGCGGCCGTGTGCTGGTCGGGAAGGCCATCGTCGGAGCTACGGCACGAACGGGGGGCCGTGAGGATGCACGGATTGCAGGCACCTTCAGGAGGAGTAGGAGACGGGGCTACGTCGACGGCGTAGGCATGCCGGAGGTTGGGAAGATGGCTGATCCACGATTCCTTGGCTGTTGGGTGAAGTCGCGAATCCCGGCGCCGAACATGCTCGGGAGGACCGAGTGGGCTGGGACACATAGCCTGTACTAATCTTTTGAAGCAAGTATTGGTAATACCTCGCCACATATATAGATCACTTCATAACCGTACAAAACTCAAGGTGTAATATTGAATTTATGTTCTATGATGAAGATTTATAGCGAATAGTCATGCTGATAGCTAGACCACATGAGATGGCAATTAATTGTTATTATTTTTGCGAACCTGCACTGATATTTTCTTAGCTAGTTAACATCACAGTTTTCTTTATTGGAGCCTTGGAGGAGTATAAGCACCTCGTGCACCTGCACTTCATGCCAACAATTTTAGGCTCCAAATTGCATTGCTTGTCCTCAGGGCACGGAAAGATTCGGTGGCAATCTTGCTGACAAAGACCAAACAAATACCCACCAAACTTCTGCAGGAATTTGACCGAACATTGTGGTTTTGCATCAGCATCTGCAAAATATCAGCAACAAGAAGAAATACACATCAAGAGCAAAAATAATTTTGATTATTGAGTTGATGCAACACTCTTGCGGGAACTATTAAACTTACTTGATGCTAGCACGAGAACGGCGAGTGTTAGCAGTAGCATCAAAGTTGCAATCCTCATCCTAACTTGTAT
Organism: Triticum urartu; assembly: GCF_056163025.1. Lineage (NCBI taxonomy): Eukaryota > Viridiplantae > Streptophyta > Magnoliopsida > Poales > Poaceae > Triticum > Triticum urartu. The sequence continues at coordinate 25,832,310 of NC_141875.1, forward strand.
GCAGCGTCGATAGAAAAGTGTCTGCTTGTGAGCCGTGAGGTAGAGAAAATAAGATGGCAATCCCTTTTATTGTAGGTTTAAAATTAATGCTAATTATTATAATACAAAATAGCACGAAAGCAAAGATTGTATAGATTCTTTTTTAGGGCAGATTGGATAAGTTACTGACAGTAATTAAATGCACCCTAGGATAAGTTATTGACTTATTCTTCTCTATGTATTTGTATCTATCTATATCTTCTATCTATTTATATATATGTATTTGGTTTAATTTCGTCTAGATTTTTTTCGTCTCACCTCCTACCACCATCTATTTCGTCTGTTTTTTTCCACCTCAGCTCCCACCACCCCCTCCAACTAGACATTTATTTCTTTAATTAAAAAACCAAATCTCTACTCCTAAAGGAAAGAATCCGGAAGCAATCCTCCCTTTCTAAAATCGGGTGCAATCTTATTAAATTGAATGGCTCTTTATGAGTTTCATCAGAAAATGCATCAAATCTCTCCCGAAGGAATGAATCTAGAACGAATCCCCTCTTTTCAAAAATCTGGACACAATCTCATTAGATTGATTGACTCTCCCTCGGTGCCATGCAAAAATGCAGCAAATCTCTCCCAAGGAAAATAATTCAGACACAATCCCCTCTTTTCAAAAATCAGGATGCAATATGATTAGATTGATTGACTCACCCTCAGTGCCAGGACAGGAGAGGAGCAGCACTATGCCCTTTGCATCACCGCCCTGGTGGCAAAAGTTCATGGTAGGTCAATGGCCAGTGGCCAGGCTTCGCCTAGAGCCCACATAACACCAGCTCCTAACGGATGACTTGGTAGCTTCCCCTCCATGGTTTAATTTCGTCTGGGTTTTTTCGTCTCACCTCCCACCACCATCTATTTTCAGTTTTTTCCGCGTCACCTCCCACCAACCCCTCCCGCTGGTTTTTTTTCTTCCATTAAAAACCCAAATATTTACTCCTAGAGGGAAAGACTCTAGAAGCAATCCTAAATTTCTAAAATCAGGTGCAATTTTATTAAAATTGATTGAGTCTTTATTGGCGTGATAAGAAAATGCATCAAATATTTCCCGATGAAAGGAATCTGGACGCAATCCTCTATTTCCAAAAATCGGGACGCAATCTGATAAGATAGATTAACTCTCCCTCAATGCATTGCCAAGATGCAGCAAATCTGTCACGAGGCAAAGAATCCACTACAAATCCTCATTTTTAGTAAAATCGGATAAAATGTTATTCAATTTATTGACTATTTATGAGCATCATGAGGAAATGCATCAAATCACTCCTGAAGAAAAGAATTCAGATGCAATCCCCTCTTTCCAAAAATTGGGGCGTAGTCCGATTAGATTGATAGACTCTCCCTCAGTGACATGGCAGGAGAGGAGAAAAATGAGAGCTACCTATAAATTGATTAGATTGATGCGGAGAAATGCAAGGCCCCACGGTGCCAGACAGATACTCCGATGCGGAGGCACGCAAGGGCATGCTTGCCGCCTGTTGGAAGATGAAGCCCAGAGTGGCGGAGGGGTGGCACTACGTCCTCTGCCTCACCGCCCTAGCGGCGGAAGTTCAGCGAGCGTCGGTGGCCGGTGGCCGAGCTTGTCCAAGAGGGCACATGGCCTTGGCTCCTGAAGAGGGACTTGCTATCATGGTTTAATTTCGTCGAGTATTTTCGCCTCACCTTCCATCACCAACTATTTCGTCTTTTTTTACCTCACCACCCACTGGATTTTTTCTTACTCCCATTAAAAAATGAAATCTCTACTCCTAAAGGGAAGAATCTGGAAGCAATCCTATTTTTATAAAATTGAATGCAGTCTTACTAAGTTGATTGGATCTCTATGAGTGCCATGAGAAAATGCATCAAATCTCCCCCGAGAGAAGGAATCTGGACACAATCCCATCTTTCCAAAAATGGGGATGCAATCTCATTAGATTGATCGACTCTCGCTCAGTGCCATGCCAAGATGCAGCAAATCTCTCTTGGGGTAATGAATCCGCAAGCAATGCTCTCTTTCCTAAAATCAGATGCATTCTTATTAAATTGATTGACTCTTTATTAGTGTCATGAGTAAATGCATCAAATCTATCCGAGAAAAAGAATTCAGATGCAATCCTCTCTTTCTAAAAATCAGGATGCAATCTGATTAGATTGATTGACTCTACCTCAGTGCCTTGCTAGGAGAGGAGAAAAAGGAGCGCCAGCTGTAAATTGATTATATTGATGCGGAGAACCACACGGCCATGCGGTGCTGGACGGATACTCCAATGTAGAGGTGCGCAAGGCCGCGCTTGCCTCCTGCTGGAAGGGGATGCCCAGGGTGGTGGAGGAGCGGCACTACGTCCTTCGCCTCACCGGCCCGGCGGCGGAAGTTCAGCGCGGGTCGGCGGCCGGTGGCCAAGCTTGGCAAAGAGCGCACAGGCATGTCACCAGCTCGAAGACGATCATGGACGGCAAACCGAGGACCAGCATTGGTGGTGGCGTATGGGAAATCCGTGACCTACCCCACCCATAGGCCCCACGATGCGCCGCCACCTCATGGTCTCCATCAATGCCTTACCGGAGGTGGCATCCCAGATCCTCATCTCCATGCGGTGTGGCCTCTCCACGTGAATAAGAAGTATAGTGCGCTCTTCTTTTGAGCCAAATAGCTGGGAGTGTTTGTTCATATGGCGATCACTGGTACAATGACGTACTATACAAACAGTTTTTCACTAGTGCAAAACCGAACTTTAACACCAATTCGTAAGGCTCTTTAGTGCCGGTTCTGTAACGGGCACTAAAGGATGGGGACTAAAGCCCCTCCCCTCCCTCTCCCCCATTTAGTACCGGTTCAACACGAACCGTCGCTAAAGGGCCACCACGTGACACGAGCCAGCGCCGGGGGCGGGGAGACCTTTAATACCGGTTCGTAACACCAACCGGTATTAAAAGGTTTGGGGTTTTTTGTTTTATTTTATTTCCTTTAGTTTCGTGTTTTCCATTTAATTTTTTCATTTGTTGGTATTTATGATACTACATATTATACACGTTATGCATATATATATATATATAAATAGAATTTCTCGTAGAATCAATCATATATATATCATCGAATATCTCGCACCACCATTCACATACATATACATGTATATATACAATTTATCGTACAATTTGCAGATCATTACATGGAGTCATCACCTTGGTATCCGGCAATGGAATTCTCCTTTGGGATTTATGACCTCGTCGAGCATAAATCCCACTATTTTCTCTTGAAGTGCTCGTACGCGAGCCTCCGGTAGTAGCTAATCCCGCATCTCCTTCATCTTTAAAGAAGAGATCAAATTATACATGCATTATTGGTTGTGTGTATACATACATATTAGATAATGATGTAAAAATTATGAATAGTGTTCTGACAAACGTACCCAGAGGTCTCTCTCGGTTTTGGGCCTTTCGGTAGTCATCATGCGAATGTTCTCACAAACGAAGAACACACATAAATCAGTGCACGGCACCTGCCTCAGGGCCTTTACAAGAATAAAATTTAATCAGATAATAATTAGTCAAGCATGATAATTAATGGCATTGAAACTAGAATTAAAGAGATATGGTAGCTAGCTGGTACTAGCTACTTAATTAATTACCTTGGGTCGGATCCATTTCAGCTCTTTTCTCCATTGGCCGTCAACCTGTTTGATAAACTTTTGCCAAACCCTGCCCGTCGGCAAAGAAAATGAATAAAGGAGTTATTAATTAATTAGTTGATATCAGGAAATGACGAACTATAAAGAGGCCGACATATAGTTCGATAATGATTGAAATTATCTGTTGACCATCCCCTTCAAGAATTCGTACTCAGTATCTTTTGTAAGTAGTGAGTCCAGTACTTAAACTTTCCCCTCGTCAACTTCAATGATTAACAAGATCCAGTGGTATCTACATGCGCACATGTTTGCATGTATAATTAAGCGGCCATGTGCATAACTCATCAACTACCTAAACCCTATACACTTATTATCATCTAGCTAGTGACCGAAAACGAAATTTGTAGTACAAGACAGTGTGACTCACTGAAAGTTGTAAGGAAGTAGTATTTCTGGATAGGCATTTAGGCGCTTCAAGAACTCTAGCAAGCTTTTCTCTACGTGTGGTCGATCATATTCTTGTGACCATGTCTTCTCATTAATACTATTTGGGTCAATGAACCTAATTCCATAGCATCCAGCTTTTTCATTTCAAACATCTTCATTTTGCATAATACCACAAAAAAGAATATAGTGAGGATAATTACAGGTAATGCATAGAACGAGCACTAAAGCTAGTTGGAGAATTAAATTAATTACACAAAGAAACCACTTGCAAACAATAGCAACTGACGACATATTTGTCGAGTGTGTCTTGATTGAATAACTGAAACATTTCTTGAAACTCAACCCATAGAGCTTTTTCATGGTAATAATAGCCTTTAGGTATTTCCACCATGCGGGACTCTCGATCGGTAGTCTTGACTTCTTTCATGTACCATTCATGCAATTCATACATTCTCGTTGTTAGAAACTTGACCTCCTCAGGCTTCACCATAGGCTGGCCGCGGGCATATTTCCGTTTTACGTCCTCCTCTCTAGTCGTATCCATGGGCTCGATCCCTAGGAGTTGATAAACAGTGACACGGGCCTCTTTAGCCATCCTTCTATGAGCGTCGGTTATTACCAGCTGATCGGCGCCGGTACTCACATGTGTTCAAGATGGGGAATAGTTCTCCCGCTTTTTTTTGGCAGCTGCTTGGCTGGAGCTCGAGCTCGACTCATTATTTCGTGCTTTATATCCCTTCTTGATTTGGCGCTCATAGTCTGACCCCCTAGGCTTGGGAGCTGGTGCTTTAGCCATACAAATGAAGTGGTCAACGACATGCTCAGGCACTTCCTCCTTTGAGCGGTGGCGGTTTTGGTCCAAAATGGGCGTCCAATTGGGACCTGCATTCGGCTTCGTTTTCCTCCTCGGTCATCTCGTAAGGCCTATTCGGAAGAGGCGCGAGGCTTGGACCATATTGAAAGAGATCTCGCTTGCCTTCTGTACCTTTACTTGTACTGCTAGCCACCATAGCTGCGGCGGCTCTCTTCCGCTGTTGTTTAGGCGGCTGAGCCCACTGATGTGGCGGAGACGGCTTACGTGCCTGATTTGGAGGAGGAGGAGTGGGCTGACGTGGTGTCGGACTTGGAGTAGGAGGAGTGGCCTGATGCGGTGCCGGACTTGGAGGAGAAGGAGTGGCCTGACGCGTTGGCAGACTTCAAGGAGTAGGACTCTGTTGAGGCGGTGGCTGATGACTTGGAGGAGCGGGAGTCTGCTAACGCGGTGGCAGACTTCGAGGAGGAGTTGGCTGATGCGGAGTCGGTGGCCTTGGAAAGATGATGCAATTCTTTCTCCATAGGATGATACGATGTATGGCCTCTCCCAGTGTGTGCTCCTCGTCATCTCCAGGAATGTCAAGCTCTAGCCCCGAATATTATGCCACCACGTCATCAACCAGGACATGAGCATAGCCAGCTGGAATCAGGTTGCAATGGAAGGTTGCTTCGGGGGATTTGTATAAGCAACATCGTCCGCCACCTTCATGGATATGTTCTTCATTTTGAAGTGTAGCTCACAATTAGTGTTCTCCATGATATCATCCATAGGGTATCTATCCAGCAGTGTCTCGCTCGGGGCGGAACCCACGCTGCTTCTCAGCATGGATGGGACGGTGCTATCCAATGCTGGATCCGCTAGCTGCTGCCGCTGCTGATACCGCTTTTCTTGGCTAAGTGAGTCGATTTGCTGCTGCCGCTGGAATTGGAGTGCCAACTCCGCGTGCACTGATTCTAGGCCTTTAAGGCGTTCTGCTTCCTGCTTCCTATGCTCCTCCTCCAACTTCCTCTTCTTCTCCTGCTCCATCTTCTTTCTCGTACGGCTTCTATAGTCGGTGTTCCCGTCTGCAAACCCCTCATACCACGGAACAACGCCTTTGCCTTGTGTTCTTCTCGGAAGTTCAGGATTTCCCAGGGTGCGCGTAAGCTCGTCGTTTTCTCTGTTGGGCGTGAACACCCCCATTCGAGCCTCTTCTATTGCAACAAGTAAAGCGATGTCGGCTCCTTTAAGACTTGCCTTCTCCAGAACCAGTCCTATATGCGGGTCCAACTTCCCCCCATGCGCGTAAAACAAAGTCCTGCACCTGTCGGGCCAGCTCAATGTAACTGGAGTGACCCCTGCATCCAACATTTGTTGCTTAGCCTTATCATGCTTAGGTCGGGCCACCGCGTAGCCACCTGGCCCCAGCGTATGGAAATGCTCCTTTTTCGTGGCATTGAGCTTTTTTGCTCTCGACCGTTCCTTAGCTAATTCCGATTCCTTGAATTTCATGAAAGCGCGGCAGTGATCTCTTTGCTTCTCCAGTGTTCCCGTGAATTCTGGAGTCTTCTTTTCTCCTTCGACGTACTTGGCCCATATACTTTTCTTGTGGTTGTTGAATGCAACCGCCATCTTCCTAAGAGCTGCGTCCTTGACTTTCTACACATCTGCAGCTGTGAAATGATCTGGTTGGGTGAAATGTGACATGAGAGATTCTCAAAGCAGATCTTTTGCTCTTTGGTCGACAAAAGTTAGATCTGGACATTTCTTTGCTACCTTTTTCATTCTTGCATGGAGATCGGGGTTTGGACCTTCACAAGAACTCGGCACAGACGAATGAACTTGCCCACATTCTTCTTAGGCACAATTGGTTCGCCATTAGGTTTGATGGCATCGATGTTGTACTTTACGCCTTCTTTCAACGTTTTGGCTGGGCCTCGCACTGTTCTGCTGCCTATAGAAGATTTGCTCGACCAGGAGGGCTGAAAGAAGAAAGACCGATTTGTTAATATATATATATACAAATCATTTAAAACATGTGGTGATCACCAGATGCCTGCTTATATAAATATACCTTGTCCGTCTTTGTTATTTCAAGATCAATATTTTCTTCGTCACCATAATCATAGTTCTGGACTTCATCTATTCATTCGTCTTCATCAAATATCATACCCTCATCAGTAAGGTTTAGATATTGCGAGCCGTCATCTTCTTCAAATTCATCTGGGCGAGGGGATGAGCGTATGATGTTGAACATGGCCTCCTCTCCTTCTCTACCGGTAATGTCTATAGCTTTTATTTAACAAATCCAAAAGAAATATAAAACAATTTAGTATTCAAATTACAATGCATGCATGCAATCAATAAGGAAAAACTGAATCATAGTACATAATATGCATCATAAAATATAATCTCGAATACATCATCTTGAATATTATCGAGTAATATATATAATCTCGAATACATCGTCTCAAATATTATCGAATACATCACTAGCTAGCTAGCTAATATAGGTCGAATACTATAGAATAATCTAGTTTACTCGCGGTTCCCGAGGCGTGGATGATGGACACCCAAAGAGAAGGAACCATCACAGGATCATAGCTCGGGTGAGATCCCTGAAGAACCTGCCAGGTATTGGAGAACCTGACGTCCATAGCAGCCATGTAGCGACGGACGTGCTCGTCCTCCTCCCTGACCCGGTGACGTACCACCTCCGGCGGGGCTGGCTCCCTCCGCACCAAAAGTGGCCCATGCGAATGCCACCAAATGAGCTCCGGGTCGACGACGGGACCCGGGGTCGGGTTCCTCATCAAGCGGCGCGCCCTTGAAGGTAGCACCTCCCAGTGCCAGCCCAACGGAGCCCAGTCCTTGACATGGCTCCTCTAAAGCAGGACGTCGTCACGAATGGGTCGACGACGAGGATGCGGGTCGGGCATCGTTGACGTCGAGAACAAATACTATATATATGCAAATTAATATATATGATCAAATATAATGTTGCATATGTCAAAATTCAAACTTTGACATATATGATATCTAGCTAGCTATAATTCATCTAACATTAATATATCTAGCTAATTCATCTAACAATTGACAAAAGTATAAAAAACTAATTCATCTAACATTAATATATCTAATTCATCTATAACTAAAAGTATAAAAAACTAATTCATCTAATATTTCTATCTACCTATGTTTCTAATTCATCTAACATTTGACATTAATTAATCTAACATTTTTATCTAATTCATCTAACATTTGATATTAATATATCTAATTCGATCATCTAATTAACAAGTTGACATTAATCTAATTCATGTAGCTAGCTAAAACTTTGACATTAATCTAAAAACATAAAACAGAAAATAAGTAAAAAAATGTGTGTGTGTGCGCGCGCGCACGGGCGGGGGCTCGATTAGGGCGCGGTCATGGCACGCGCAGGGGGCTCACAGCGCGGAGCGACGGGGGCGGCGATCGACGGGCACGGCGACGGGGTGGCGGCGTATGGGGCGGCGGCGAGACGCGGCGACGACGTACGGCAGGGACGACGACGGGGACGGGCCAGGGCATGACTTGGACGGGGCCGGCGACGTTGGGCCTACTGGGCCAGCGGGCCAACATCCTAGCCCAACTACAAGTTGGGTTTCTAGTCATATGCAGGCCGCTGTGGCCCAGTAGACGGGCTTTTTTTCTCTACTTTATTTATTTCTGAATTGTTTTTTTGCTGTATTTAGAATTTCTTTGTGAATATTTTTGCTTTAGGTACAAAAAATTACAAACTTTCTGTTAGTACCAGTAGTTTTCAAATTTGAAAAGTTTAAATTTGAATTATTTGAAAATTGTGTGAATCACTAGTTTGGGAATAACTTTACTTTAAAAATAGATTTTTTAGTGATTCTTTTTTCTTATCTTTAATATTACTATGTTTTATGATTATATTCAATTTGGTAATACTTAGGTTATTTAAAAAAATGAAATGCCTTTGTAACAGATGAGTTTTTGTCCGAAACCCTGATACTTCGAAAAAGATTGTCCATTTTGTACACGAAGTGCATCCAGTTTTTGCCGTAACCCTCTCTACTTTTTTGCACATGCTATGTGGGTGAAATGATGATACTATGCCAACTTTCAACCTTTTCAGAGTTAATTTGTAGTGCTTTTCAATTTCAGGGTCATTTAGCTCAAAAAAATCAGTGAATGCATGAAAAATATCAAATGAAGTCAGAAAGGGTTGAAAGTTGATGACGTGACTTTGAATGGTGCATACTGAACGCACAAAAAGTCAGGAGCTGTAATAAGTTAAAAAATGAAATGCCTTTGTAACAGATGAGTTTTCGTCCGAAACCCTGATACTTCGAAAGAGATTGTCCATTTTGTGCACGACGTGCATCCAATTTTTGCCGTAACCCTCTTTAGTTTTTTGCACATGCTATGTGGGTGAAATGATGATACCATGCCAACTTTTAACCTTTTTAGAGTTCATTTGTAGTGCTTTTCAATTTCAGGGTAATTTAGCTCAAAAAAGTAAATGCATGAAAAATAGCATATGATGTCACAAAGGGTTGAAAGTTGATGATGTGGCTTTGAATGGTGCATACTGAACGCATAAAAAGTCTGGAGTTGTAATAGGTTAAAAAATGAAATGCCTTTGTGACTGATGAGTTTTTGTCCGAAACGCTGATACTTTAAAATACTTGTGGGTCATCCATGATGCATACTCAGGGAGAACATTTTTTTCTTGAAATTTAGTTAAGGGGTCATTTTATAATGCTACCGCCGTACTAAGCAAAATAAGAAGCATAAAAATATAAACATCACATGTGATCAAAATATGTGACATGATATGGCCATCATCATCTTGTGCTTTTGATCTCCATCTCCAAAGCATCGACATGATCTCCATCGTCACCGGCTCGACACCTTGATCTCCATCGTAGCCTCGTGGTTGTCTTGCCAACTATTGCTTCTACAACTATCGCTAACGCATAGTTATAAGGTAAAGCAATTACATGGCGTTTGCATTTCATACAATAAAGAGATAACCATAAGGCTCCTGCCGGTTGTCAGATATCTTACAAAACATGATCATCTCATACAATAACGTTTATCACATCATGTCTTGACCATATCACATCACAACATGCCCTGCAAAAACAAGTTATGCGTCCTCTACTTTGTTGTTGCAAGTTTTACGTGGCTGCTACGGGCTTCTAGCAAAAACCATTCTTACCTACGAATCAAACCACAACGGTGTTTCGTCAAGTTTGATGTTTTAACCTTCTTCAAGGACCGGCCGCAGTCAAATTCGATTCAACTAAAGTAGGAGAAACAGACACCCGCCAGCCACCTTTATGCAAAACTAGTTGCATGTCTGTCGGTGGAACAGTCTCATGTGCGTGGACATGTAAGGTTGGTCCGGGCCGCTTCATCCCACAATACCGCCGAATCAAAATAAGACATTGGTGGTAAGCAGTATGACTATCACCGCCCACAATTCTTTGTGTTCTAGTCGTGCATATCATCTACGCATAGACCTGGCTCTGATACCAATGTTGAGAATTGTTGCATGGAAAACAAAAAAATTCTATGCACATGCAATGATCTATATTATCCATGAAGATGCATAGTAACAAGGGGGAGAGTGTGTCTACATACCCTCGTAGACCGTAAGCGGAAGCATTTCACAAAATGCGGTTGATGTAGTTGAACTTCTTCACACGTCAACCGATCAAGTACCGAACGCACAGCACCTTCGGGTTCTGCACACGTTTAGCTCGGTGGCGTCCCCCGCCTTCTTGATCCAAAAAGTTGTCGAGGTAGTAGATGAGTTCTGTCAGCACGACGGCATGGTGATGGTGATGGTGAAGTGATCCTCACAGGGCTTCGCCTAAGCACTACGAAAATATGAACGAGGGTGTAAACGGTGGAGGGGGCGCCACAGACGGCTAACAATTGATCTTGTGTGTGCTAGGCACCCCCTCCCACATATATATAGGTGGGAGGGATAGGAGAGAGGCCAAGGGGCGCCCGAAGTAGGTGCAATATCATCCTACTTGGGCTCCTGCCCTTGGCCACGCCCCCCTGCCATGTTTGTTGGAGGTGGAAGGAAAGAGGGGCAAGAGAGAAGGAAGTGGGAATCCTATTCCCTCTCTTTCCTTTCCTCCTTACCCTTTCCTTCTCTAGCTTGGCCGGCCCTTGTGGATGGTGCATTTCCCCTCTTGGCCCATAAGGTCCAATATCTTTTGACGGGGGTGCCCGGAACCCATTCCGCTGACCCGATATGTACCCGATACCCTCCGGAACACTTCCGGTGTCCGAATATTATCATCCTATATATAAATATTTACCTCTCGACCATTTCGAGACTCCTCGTCATGTCCATGATCTCATCCGGGGCTCAGAAGAACATTCGGTCACCAAATCACATAACTCATATAATATTATATCGTCATCGAACGTTAAGCGCGCGGAACCTACGGGTTCGAGAACTATGTAGACATGACTGAGAAACCTCTCCGGTCAATAACCAATAGCGGAACTTGGATACCCATATTGGCTCCTACATATTGTATGAAGATCTTTATCGGTCAAACCGTTATGTCAACTTACGTTATTCCCTTTGTCTGTCGGTATGTTACTTGCCCGAGATTCGATCGTCGGTATCTTCATACCTAGTTCAATCTCGTTACCGTTAAGTCTCTTTACTCGTTCCGTAATACATCACCTCGTGACTAACTCCTTAGTCGTTTGCTTGCAAGCTTATGATGTGTATTACCGAGAGGGCCCAGAGATACCTCTCCGATACTTGGAGTGAAAAATCCTAATCTCGATCTATGCCAACCGAGTCAAAGATCAATTCTAGGTCTAGGTGTTAAAAAAGGCAAGCCCACTAGTGGCACTTCTAGAGCTTTCATCTCCAACTTATATTGGTAATACCTGCCAGATATATTCGAAAAGGAAGGTGGTATTTTTAATGCCTCATATATAGATCACTTAATAACACCATGTAGAAAACTCAAGGTGTAACATTGAATTATGTTCTTTAAAGGTTTTATTGCGAATAGTCAGGCATTGTTATTATTTTTAGCAAACTGCATTGATATTTTCTTAGCTAGTTAACATTACAGTTTCATTTATTGGAGCCTTGGAGTAGTATATGCACATTGTACACCTGCACAAGTTGCCAACAATATGAGCCTCCAAATTGCATTCCTTGTCCTCAGGGCACGTAAGGATTCGGTGGCAATCTTCCTAACAACTACCAATCAAATACCCACCAAACTTCTTCAGGTATTTGAACGTACACCTTGGTTTTGTATCCGCATCTGCAAAATATTACCAACAAGAAGAAATCCAAATCATGAAAAGAACAATTTTGTTGATTGGGTGATGCAACACTCGTGGAGGAACTTATTAAACGTACTTGATGCTGACATGAGAAAGGCGAGTGTTAGGAGTAGCGTCAAAGCTGCAATCTTCATCCTAACTTGTATGTGGCGTTGGTAGGAAAGTGACTGCTTGTATGTGACTGCTTGCGAGGAAAAACACCGAGCCTAGCATACTTATGGCCCGAAACCCAGCAACCAATTATGGTACACCCATAAAAGAAGAACGGCGCAGCAAAGTGCGCGACAACTTCTAGTACAATGTATGGCTTACCCAAGGGGCGATTGGACAAGTTGCTACTGTATGCAGCGGCAAAGCAACAAGCAAGTTGCTCCTCGCGCTCACCCAATTTCCTACTCCAACAAACGAGGCACAATCTTTCAAGAACGACCCAAGTCTCCTAGTTGAAGGAACAGAGAAACATCAATAACGTGATGAAGGCAAAATATAGCAGAAGGAACATATATTATCTTTTCCAGTACACAGAAACATCAATGAAGTGATGGATCGCCACGAGCAGAGCTCGGCAAGACAGAACTTCCCTGACTCGAACGACGAGGGGCTGCACCACCACCGAGAAAGTTTGACATCAGAAAAAGTGAGGTGTCATAACCGCTGGAAAGGGTTCTCATTTCCAAGGAAGGCGATGATGAAGGCAGCATGATGTTGATGTGCAAACTGGTGGACAAGTAGACGTAAACAAATTGTCATGCTTGCGGATTTTTTTGTCATCATATGGGAACTTGTGTCAATGCTACAGACTAACACCAGGTGAAGGCATGTCGTCAAAAGTCCACGACACAATGTGTGATGATGCAGTTACGCGAGTAGAAGATGAAGATGCGGCATCATAAGACCATGACATGAGGCAGACTGGTATAATCGCATCTGAAAATCATGGCATGCGGCGAGCTGAGTCGCTCGAGGAAGACGAGCGCAACACAAATGCAACGCGTGCCAGTCAAGCAAGGAGTGCTGACGTGGCGCGTTATGTTGTTGTCGTGGCCTACTCACTGAACCACGGCGATCACCGGAGACAAGGAAGAAACAAGGGAGAGAGAGGACACGAGATTTCCCGGCGCACAAACGCCTCCGGCCGCACGAACAGCCCCTTGTATTTCTGGCGAGGTCGAACTCTGCCGCACATACACCACCTCACGGCGAGCACACATACACTCCGAAAGGCTACATCTCTCTCTGGCTCGGCACATACCGCGGCAACCAACCAGTACACAGGCGGGAGATTTATACCCGGAGCACACACACGCACCTAGCACACGCACGCTCACCAAACCGGGCACTAAGCCACTAGAACGCCACACGGGGCCTTACCCTAAGAAAAACGCCACACGGGGCCCCTAACCCACGGACTGACTAACTAACTATGCATAAACACGTACATGCGGTAACAAACTGCTGCTAACTACATGCATGGCTCCAGGACTTGCGCAGATGCCTCAACGGCCGCAAGATCGGACTGTTCCGCAACTCCGCCGGCGAGTCCGATCCGAGGTTGCGGAGCGAGTGCGAGCGTCGTAGACGAAGTAGTCGAACACGCGAAAGTAAATGACACAGAGAGATATGGAGGAGACCAGCTTTATTAATCAATGATCAGAGATTACAATGATAACTCCTCATTGCTTTATATAGGGATTCCAAGGTCAAGGGATAAGTACCCACTTAACGTAAAGTGGGGGAAACGGGAGGGGCTACCCCGTGTAATACGCACGAGGCTGCCGCCACCCCTCGGTGGCCCCGGTTTCCCAACACTCCCCCTTGGGTAATTATCCGTATATCCATGCCTCAAAACTCCGAAAAAATCCAGTGGGAAAAAATATGGAGAAAGAGCACATAGTATACGTTGTTGTATTGCACGAATTGCCTCGTCAAAAACCTCGTGTGAGAAACATCAGGAAAACTCACTCAAGGGAAAAAGAGTACAATCCACTCAACCATCGAGTTGAGTACTCGATCATCAGGATTGAGATTTTAGCGACGAGTTTGTGAAGTTTCTCCCCCTGAACTTTGCATCTTTCTAAGTCTCATCATACCGATTCCACGCACACACCTCTCTAAGGTTGATGCCGGTAATGATTTAGTGAACATATCAGCAAGATTGTCACAGGACTTAGTATGCAAAACTCTCACCTCGTTCAACTGTTGCAGCTCATGTGCATAGAAGAACTTGGGACTAATATGTTTTGTAAGATTACTCTTGACATAACCCATCTGGACTTGTGCAACACAAGCAGCATTATCTTCATAGATAATGGTAGGGGTTTGTACGGTGTTCAGCCCACATGTCTGCTGAATGTGGCCGATCATCCGCCGAAGCGATACACACTCTTTTGACGCTTCGAATAGTGCCATGATTTCCGAGTGGTTCGTGGAAGTCGACACAAGTGTTTGCTTGGACGATTTCCAGGAAAACGCAATTCCACCACAAAGGAAAACATATCCCGTCTGCGATTTGCAATCATGCGGGTCCGATAGGTACCCAGCATCGGCATAGCCTATAATAAATAGGTCTTGATTTCTTTTATAAAACAGGCCAAGATCTTTGGTCCCTTGCAGGTAACGGAAGACGTCCTTGACACCTTTCCAATGCCTCTTGGTAGGTTCAGAACTGTACCTCGCAAGCAAACTGACGGCGAACGCAATGTCTGGCCGTGTACAGTTTGCGAGATACATGAGTGCTCCAACTGCACTCAGGTAAGGAACCTCTGGTCCCAGAGTTTCCTCCCCCTCTTCCTTTGGCCTGAACGGGTCCTTGTCTGGCTGTAAAGATCTTCCGACCATCGGGGTCTTAGAAGGATATGCCTTATCAAATCCAAATCTCTCCAACACCTTCTGGGTGTAGGCCGACTGGTGCACTAGAATCCCATCAGGGGAATGTTCAAGTTGCAGACCTAGACAGAACTTGGTTTTACCCAAATCCTTCATCTCGAATTCCGACATCAGGTAGGAACTCGCTTCCTCAATATCCTCTGGCGTACCGATTATGTTTAAATCGTCCACGTACACCGAGATTATACAGAATCCATCTTGGGATCGTCGTATAAAAACACATGGGCAATCTTTATTGCTGGTGTAGCCCTTCTCATGAAGGAAATCACTTAAGCGACTGTACCACATTCTACCAGATTGTCTGAGTCCGTACAGTGCCTTTTGAAGTTGAACAATGTATAGACCCCTGTTTGCTCTATCATGGTTCGGAACAGGGATACCCTCTGGAACCTTCATGTATATGTTCAAATCCAAGTTACCATACAGGTAAGCAGTGACAACATCCATTAGTTTCATTTTCAAGCCCATGTTTACTGCCATCGAGATCTAGTATCTAAAGGTAACTCCATCCATGACCGGCGAATAAGTCTCCTCAAAATTGACACCTGGTCGTTGAGTGAACCCTTGAGCGACGAGCCTTGCTTTGTACCGTACTACCTTATTATTTTCATCTCTCTTTCAAAAAAAAACCCACCTATGGCCAACAGGGCGAATGTGGGGAGGAGTTCGACAAACTGGTCCGAACACCTTCGTTTTGTTGAGAGATAATAATTCGGCAGTAATTGCCTGCTGCCAATCTTTCCAATCCGACCTTTTCTTGCAATCAGCGAGCGTGTTAGGCTCAGGGTCAAGATCTATGATTGAGGCAATTTTCGTAGCAAAGTTAATGTCGACAACCACCGTTGCTCGGTTTAGGGACTCCCCCGTATAAATATCATTTATGGCCATTTCGTCATGGAGCGCATCCGGCGCTAACACTTGCTCTACCAAATTTCCCATTATGGGAGCAAGGTCCTTTAGATTTCCCGCGCCGATGTGTGCGCTCACATCTCCGCTGGGTGTTTCCCCTATGGGAAAGTTTAAGTCCGGAATTTCGTGCACTGAATTTTCCGTACTTGTGCCAGGTCTCGACTGGCTCCCCATTTCACTTTGGGGTACTTTGGCGACAGGCTGTAATAAATCTCTCTTATCCTTTTTCGTCGGGCGTCCCCGAGTACTTGGGATTTGAGAAGCCGGATCTCTCGTCCTTTTAGGCCTTTGGACGGGAGCGGGTATACCATCATTTTTCTTCGGTATTTCAACCCTTTCCGGTGCATTGCGCGCGTGCACATGCGATTTTGTCACCGTATTTAAGTCACTAAAGTGGTCAGGCAATTGATTTGCTAATGAGTGCAAATCTATTATCTTTTGGACTTCTCTCTCAGTCTCAGCAGTGCGCGGGTCATGAGCGTGGATCCCCGTGGCTTGCCACGTGATTTCTCGACTTTTAGCATCAAGGGGTTGATTCTCTTCCCCTAAAGTTGGGAAAAGATCCTTGTCAAAAATGCAATCAGCAAAACGGGCCGTGTGACAGTCACCCGTCATGGGGTCCAGATACCTGATTATGGACACAGTCTCATAACCAACGTATATCCTCGACTTACGGAGCGGGCCCAATGCCGATCGCTGAGGTGGTGGTATTGGTACATATACCTGGCAACCGAACTTGCGAAGGTGGGAAATTTTCGGTGCCGACCCTTGCGCAAGCTGAACAGGAGACTGGATGTTGTAGGCCGACGGTCTAAAGTTGATGAGATTGGCCGCGTGTAACACTGCGTGGCCCCAACATGTAGTTGGTAAATTACAACCCTGAAGGAGCGGTCGGGCAATGAATTTAATTCTTTTAATTAATGCCTCGGCAAGTCCATTTTGTGTATGAACATGCGGTACCGAGTGCTCAACTTTGATTCCCATTGCCATGCAATAATCATCGAACGCCATTGAAGTAAATTCTCCGGCGTTGTCCATTCGAATAGACTTTATACGATAATCCGGGAAATTATTCCTCATTTGTATGATCTGTGAGATCAATTTTGCAAAGGCATGGTTCCGTGTTGACAGCAGGCAAACATTGGACCATTTAGAGGAAGCATCAATGAGCACCATGAAGTACCGAAACGGCCCCGTGAGGGGCTGAATTGGACCACATATGTCCCCTTGGATACGTTCCAAAAACGCGGGGATTTCATCCCTCACCTTGAGGGGCGATGGCCTAATGACTAACTTCCCCTTAGCGCATGCTAAGCACACGAAATCATCGGGATTCGGGAAGTTCTTCACGTTAACATTATGGCCATGTGAGTTATTAATTATATTTCTCATCATCCTAAGTCCGGGGTGGCCTAACCTATCGTGCCAGAGGCAGAAGAGTTCAGAGCTTCTAAAAACGGTCTTGAGGGTAGTGTACACAGGCGGTGCTACTATTTTAGTGTAGTATAGCCCTGTGTCGAATGAAGGAAGCCTTTCGATAACATGTTTACCATTTGCATCCCGCTTTGTGATAAGTAGGCACTCCTTGCCGTTCTCATCATTGGTCTCAGCATTAAAACCATTGGCGCAGATGTCTCTAAAGCTCAAAAGAGTACGAGTCGACTCCGGGTACAACAACGCATCATTAATGATCAAAGTTGTTCCCATAGGAAGTATAATAGTGGCTCGTCCGGAGCAAACTATGTGCGAACCGCAGCCGGCGATTGTCATAATACTTCCCGAAGATTTTTTTAATAGACTCAAAGTACTTAGTTTCTCGTAAACTGGTATGTGTAGTTGCGCTATCGGCAAGGCACGTTTCTTCCATTCGGGCGTCACACGCGTTCTAAAATATGACATATAATTAATGTAATGAGGAAGACGCTACATTAATAATAAATGCACACATTCCAGAACATAACATACTATCATGTATAAATAATGGAATAAATGAATAAATGTCATCCAATCGCCAAAGTAAAGAATAAGTTTATGCTCTCATAGAGCTTACAACCAAATCAAATTTATTGTATCAAATCACGGAATCATGATAACCAAAGGGGCATGCTAAGTAGACTTGGTGAAGAAGCCATTGACCTCAGTCGCAATCTCCATACTAGTGAGCCGATCCTCCTTAGAAATCATCTTGGAGGCAGCATCAACATCTAGTTGCGGCACCGCCGAGGCCACCATGTGGTCAACATCCATGGAAACATTGGCGTCACTAGAGAAAGCCAAAGCCGCCGTGATGGGCACCACGGGGGTCGCCACGATGGGCGCAACAGGGGGCGTAGAGATCATCACGGGTGCCGCCATGGGCGCCAGTGGTGCTCCCTCCTGAAGCAAGGAGAGGTGCGTCTCACGCGCCTTCCGGGCCTTATATACATCAACGACCTCCTGTGGTACGCGACACTGGCGGGAGAAATGCTCCACCGAGCCACACCGAAAGCAGTCCTGAGGCCTCTGCCCCCCCTTCCCGGCTTTTGCTGCTTAGCCGGGGCGGAGGGCTGAGGGCCCTTCTTCTTACCCTTGCGGCCCCTCTTCTTCTGTTGAGGCTTGTGAACTTTGAGAGCATTCACCTCCTGGCGAGAACTCCCCCCAAGTGGTTGCGCGGCAAAGTTCTTTTTCAGAACCTCGTCCTGCGCCTCTGCCACCTGGAGGACGTCAATCAACTCTGAATACCTCGTGTAGTTGCCCTGGAGGTAGTTCCGGGCGGACAGGACCGCGTCAGTGTGGAATGTGGATAGGGTTTTCTCAATCTTCTGAGTGTCGGTAATCTGAGTACCACACATCTGAAGAGTCGTACAAATCCGGTGTAGAGCCGAATTGTACTCCCCAACCGTCTTAAAGTCCGCAAACCTCAGACGGATCCACTCTGCCTCTGCACGTGGCTTAACAGTGCACTTCAGCCGCTCAAACCGCTGCTTAAGAGCGGTCCAAAGGCCAGAAGCACTCCGTTCAGCCATATACTCGTCTTTCAGAGTAGGTGACAGGTGATGACGGAGAAAATGTAAAGCCTGCGCATTCTTAGTTTCAAACTTGGGATCGGTGGGGGCCAGCTGGGTCCCCTTACCGATCGCCCTCAGGAGGGTTCTGCCCTAGAGAAAAATCTCACAGTACGAAGCCCATGACAGGTAGTTCATCCCCGTCTGGGCCAACTCAGCAAACTCCTTGTGGACAATTCCGGCCATCTGCAATTTATGCAAAAAATCATGAGATTACAGCAGGTAATCTTTTGCACAAATGCGATATTGATAAACTTATTCAATTAAAATGACGTTCCAATATTTAAAACATGCTGTTATATGACTTACTAAATGATTAAGAGTGCTAAACAATTAATCTACAGAAGTAAAATCATATAATAATATCATGTTACAAAGGATAGCATGTTAAGCGCATCTCGTATGTCAAAACTAGCCCAAAAATTGAATTCCCGAGGCATTTTTAAGCCCAAATATGTGTTTTCAGTGAAAACAGACAGTTTCAGGGGCTTCTACGCGAAATATTACAGTAGGAATATAATGCGCGTAAAAACAGAAAACTATAGGGGCTAAAATGGAAAGAACCACACGCGCGCGCAGTCTGGCTCAGCCCGATGCGATTGCGGGCCGGAAAAAAAATGTTAGTGCGCACTAGCCGGCCCGTCCAATGTTTTTTTTAATTTTGTGGAGAGGAAGCGGCCTGGTATGCAGCAGCCCGCTGGGCCGGCCTGCTCAGGGCTTCGCTAGGGTTTCCCTAGCACCCGAGCGGCGGCTGCCGCTCGCACGCACGCACGGTGTGGCCAGGCGGGCCATCGCCCGTACTCGCGGCGGCGGCGGCCACACAGGGCATGGCCGGGCTGGCCAGCACGCGCGCGCTCGCTGCGGCGGCCGGCGCGGCGCGGCCAGCGGCCATGGCGACAGCGCGTGCAGCAGGCACGCGAGCGCGGCGACAGTAGCTGAGCGCGTGGCGACGGGAACGGCCAGCAGGGCCATGGCGACGCCGGCGGCGGCTTGGCACAGTCATCTGGACGTCGGCCTCGGGATGGCAAAATCATGCGTCTTCGGGATGTCACGACGCGTGTATATCGGGTACAACGCGGCGGTGCCGTGCTCATCTGGAGTACGTGTAATCACCGTCTCCCTAGGATGTAGTCAACAAATCTCTCTTTATCCAAAAACATCGACATTGATCCGCGACGTATTCATTTGCTTGGTTCTTGGGAGAGAAATCCATACCATAGGTAGATTTATCCGAAAAAATAAACTAATCGCAAAAACGGAATTGCGGCAACGAGAGGAATCCATTTTTGCGAAAAGGGGGAACGGATCTTATACCTCGGCGGGATCGACGAAAGCCTGCGTGATGCAGGCTTGACGGAGAGTTGATGGAGCGAAGCGTGCTGATAACGTATTCCGCAACTCCGCCGGCGAGTCCGGTCCGAGGTTGCGGAGCAAGGGCGAGCGTCGTAGACGAAGTAGTCGAAGTAGTCGAACACGCGAAAGTAAATGACACAGAGAGATATGGAGGAGATCAGCTTTATTAATCAATGATCAGAGATTACAATGATAGCTTCTCGTTGCTTTATATTGGAACTCCAAGGTTAAAGAATAAGTATCCACTTAACGTAAAATGAAGGAAACGGAAGGGGCTACCCCGTGCGAGACACACGAGGCTGCCGCCACCCCTCGGTGGCCCCAGTTTCCCAACACAGACCTCCCCACGAGCCAAAGAGTACTGCACGTCCGTCTGCCCAACTTCATGTGCGGAGCCTCAACGAGCACAACGACGCTGCGCCAACTGATACGCCAGTCATCACACCGAGCCGTGGTGTACTCCTAAGATACTCCCCTAAACCACGACTTGGCTCCACGTCGGCGAAGTTGTTGCAGCTCTCGTCGTCGTCGTCATCACGACAGTGACCCAGCCCGCGGATTTGATCCGGCGCATCGACGCCGGTCGCACCGCCATGGATCCGACTTGGCGCACTGACGCCGGTCGCATGGTGCTCCGTCATGACCCCGGCGACATACGCCGAGCTCCTTCTCCGCCGGCGACACATGCCTGGCGTCCCTCCGTCCCGCACGTCCCGTGCGCACCCGACGCGCCCGACGAGAACGACCGCACCAGTGCGTCCCGCACGTCCCGCGTGCACCCGACGCGCCCGACCACACCAGACGCTCACCGCGCGCCGCCTCCGTGTCCGTCATGGCAGCCGCCAGCGACAAACGCCGGTAGGATGTAGCCGAACTCGAGCACAACGGTGACACACGTCTCCTCCCAACGTCAACCGCACGCTCGTACGCACGCTCGCGGTCCCGACGCGCCCGACGCGTCCAGTGCGCACCCATAACACGCACCGGTCGCGCCCGACTCGCCGCCATGGCTTATTGCCCTGCACCGCTGCGGTCTCAACCGCAGCGCAGCACCTTCATGCCGCCATGCCGCTGTGTGTCGTTGAAGCCGCCACCACGCAGGTCCTCCACGGCCTCGTCACCGTGCCGCCGCAGCCACCGCGGCCTCCTCGCCGCGCCACGCACCTCCATAGACCGATACACGGCCCGGGGCATCGTGTAGCCACCGGCGAACTCCGCCACCGCCGGCACGCCTCCGGCAAGGAGAACGATGCCCAAGATGAACCAGCTCATGATACCAATTGTTGTTGTTGTGGCCTACTCACTGAACCACTGCGATCAACGGAGACAAGGAAGAAACAAGAGAGAGAGGACACGAGATTTCCCGGCGCACAAACGCCTCCGGCCGCACGAACAGCCCCTTGTATTTCTGGCGAGGTCGAACTCTGCCACACATACACCACCCCACGGCGAGCACACATACACTCCGAGAGGCTACATCTATCTCTGGCTCAGCACATACCGCGGCAACCAACCAGTACACAGGCGGGGGATTTATACCCAGAGCACACACACGCACCTAGCACACGCATGCTCACCAAACCGGGCACTAAGCCAATAGAACGCTAGACGGGGCCTTACCCTCAAAAAAAAAAAAACGCCACACGGGGCCACTAACCCACGGACTGACTAACTAACTATGCATAAACACGTACATGCGGTAACAAACTGCTGCTAACTACATGCATGGCTCCAGGACTTGCGCAGACGCCTCAACGGCCGCAAGATCGGACCTCTCCACGAGCCAAAGAGTGCTGCACGTCCGGCTGCCCAACTTCATGTGCAGAGCCTCAACGAGCACAACGACGCTGCGCCCACTGATACGCCGGTCATCACACCGAGCCGTGGTTTACTCCTAACACGTTACTGTTGGAAAATTAGGCAAGTTCATGATTAATTCCAGTAAATAATTCATGACTAGAAGAGATAATAGCATGCAACAATCTAGCAAACTAGAAGAACAGCAAGACATGCATAACAGCAGCAAACACGTAACAGTAGCTGTAGAAGCAGACATGAACAGAGGATGTTGAATGTACTGATCGTTAGCTATTATGGGTGCGACAGTGCTGATGACGATGTTGGCGACGATCTGCTGCTGACGGCGATGAATACGACGATGAGTAGCACCACCCGACTTGGACGGAAGACGACCCGTGATTACGAATTTGAGCAGTCGCGCACAACGCTTCCCAAAAACCTAATTCGTCCTCTCCCGGTGCAGGATCGCAAAGATGAAAGGTTCCGGAGACCTGCTCTCCCACGCGCCGATGCACGCCGGCGTTTGGTATGGAGTAGACTACGATGGCGGCGCAAGTTGTGAGATCAGGCAAAACCCTAGGTGTTTTTCGGTGTGTCTCTGGCCGCAGCCGGTAGCTGTATATATATTAGGACCAGAGGCGGTATTGTGTCGCGACCACAATCCCAAACCGACTCGGTTTCTAATTCGTATACTTACCGAACAAGAAATCAAAATAAACTTGTCTGCCAAGACATAAAAATAAAACGGCAAAAGGTAGCTGCGCTCCTGCAAGGAGACAGACCGGATTTCGGCGAACCATTCACGCGCATGTCGCATGTATGCCTCGCCTCGCCTCGCCTCGCCTCGCCAGGCGAGGCGAGGCGAGCGAGCGCGCGCGTGTGGTTTTCCCTTTCTCTTCTCACACATCACTTAGAGTGGTAGAGAGAACCCACTATATAAAGAGGTCCAATTCTTCTTCAACTTCCAAGGTGGGACTAAACTTAGCACCACCACTTGCCATTTTACACATGGGCTTTGAGATTTCAGAAATTGCTATGGGCCTAGCCCATTAATTCTAACAATCCCCCACTAGATCTCAAATACCCATTTAGAGATTTGCCTTGTCTCACCACTTGTTTAATATACCAGTGTTTCAGCAGAGACTGTTAAGTTGAACTTCTGCCTAGAACTTTAAGCTACATCCATTCACAACTTGACAATGGACTATGCCTTGAATTGCTAGTTTTGTGTGAACAGGTTTCACTCAAAGGCTTAACCAGTACCTTACCGCCAGTAGGCTACCCCGCGGTTTGGAGCTTATACGTCATACTCCCTGGTCTCTTCGTGAGTTTACTAGAGATCACCCAAATCTCATAGACTGCGACGTTTACAGTCAGAACTCATATAGGTGTGTTCTTTCAAGACTGCTCTGTAGGATAGCATCTTTGCTAATTATAGC
Organism: Triticum urartu; assembly: GCF_056163025.1. Classification (NCBI taxonomy): domain Eukaryota; kingdom Viridiplantae; phylum Streptophyta; class Magnoliopsida; order Poales; family Poaceae; genus Triticum; species Triticum urartu. Next base: position 25,855,975 of record NC_141875.1, read on the forward strand.
CAATAGAACCACATTAAGGCATGTTGCCGACCTGCCTTACAGATCTGAGCCTTACAGCTCTGAGAGTTTCGCATCTTCACTTGGAGACGATCATAAGTTATTACTCTCCTCAGTTAACCAATAGCTTGTTCTTCCCAGATCCTAATTCACGGGATCTCCGATCACAAAGGTTGGGTTACTACTATGGTGTAACATCTATGGGTCTCATACCCATCTCCCTCGATGCAATATCTATCACATTTCGTGATAGTCCCTTTGTAAAGGGATCTGCCAGGTTTTTGTCTGTTTGTATATACGTAACAGTTATTACTCCGGAGTTTCTCAACTTCCTGACAGACTTCAAACGTCTTTTCACGTGTCTTGATGACTTTGCATTATCTTTAGAATTGTTCACTTTAGCGATAACCGTTTGGTTATCACAATTCATAAGAATAGCCGGTACAGGTTTTTCAACAACCGGCAAGTCCATCAAGAGCTCACGCAGCCATTCTGCCTCAACAGTAGCTGTGTCCAAAGCAATTAATTCTGCTTCCATAGTTGACCTCGTCAATATGGTTTGCTTGCAAGACCTCCATGACACTGCGCCACCACCATGAGTAAATACATACCCACTTGTTGCGTAAAGTACATCAACATCGGAGATCCAATTTGAATCACTATATCCTTCTAGCACAGCAGGATGCCCTGAATAAGTAATTCCGTAACTCATAGTACCTCTCAGATAGCGCAAGACCCTTTCTAGTGCATGCCAATGATCATCACCCGGGTTGGACATGAACCTACTCAGTTTGCTCACAGCAAAAGAGATATCTGGTCTTGTAGCGCTAGCTAAGTACATGAGTGAACCGACAATTTGAGAGTATCTTAATTGATCTCTCATTTCTTTCTTGTTCTTTCTGAGTGTCACGCTGGGATCATAAGGTGTTGGAGAAGGCTTGCTATCCATAAAACCGAATCGGTTCAAGACCTTCTCAACATAGTGAGATTGCGTTAATGTAATCCCACTCTCATCCTTAATAAGTTTGATGTTTAGAATTACATCGGCTTCTCCCAAATCTTTCATGTCAAAACTTTTTGATAGAAAAGACTTGACCTCATTAATTGCATTAATGTTTGTACCAAAGATCAGTATGTCGTCCACAAACAAACATAATATGACACTATTGCCCCCACCATGGCGATAGTAAACACACCTATCGGCCTCGTTAATGACAAATCCTGCAGAAGTCAAAGTTCTTTCAAACTTCTCATGCCATTGCTTAGGTGCCTGTTTTAGACCATACAAAGATTTTAACAACTTGCACACCTTTCTCTCTTCACCCTTTACCACAAACCCGTCAGGCTGATCCATAAAGATCTCCTCCTCCAACTCTCCATTGAGAAAAGCTGTCTTTACATCCATTTGATGAATGATAAGACCATAAGAGGCAGCCAAGGAAAGTAACACTCGAATGGTGGTCATTCTAGCAATGGGTGAATAGGTGTCAAAGTAATCTTCGCCTTCTTTCTGAGTGTAGCCCTTGGCCACTAGCCGCGCCTTGTATTTATCAATAGTACCATCAGGCTTTAACTTCTTTTTGAACACCCACTTATAGCCCACAGGTTTACAACCATATGGTCTATCAGTTAGTTCCCAAGTTCCATTAGAAAGAATTGAGTCCATCTCATTATGAACAGCTTCTTTCCAATCATCTACATCCGGAGATGCTTATGCTTCTGCAATCGTCTTGGGTGTGTCGTCCACAAGGTATACAATGAAATCATCACCAAAGGATTTTGCAATCCTTTGTCTCTTGTTCCTTCTAGGAACTTCATTGTTATCCTTCTCAAGGACTTCCTCATGTGATTGTTCGAAATATTCATCAGTTGTACTAGATTCAGGAATTATCTCAGAAGAAAATCTAGCAATGCTATGCATATCTTTCATAGGAAATATGTTCTCAAAAAATGTTGCATCACGAGATTCCATTATAGTATCAACATGCATATCAGGTACTTCAGATTTTACCACTAAAAACCTATAAGCAATGCTCCGTTGAGCATACCCTAGGAAGACACAATCCACTGTCTTTGGTCCAAGTTTGCGTTTCTTAGGAATAGGAATATTGACCTTTGCCAAACATCCCCAAGTGCGCAAATAAGAAAGTGATGGTTTTCTCCCAACCCACTCCTCATAAGGGGTTTTCTCTTTATTATTGTTGGGAACTCTATTCAGGACATGACATGAAGTCAATAGAGCCTCCCCCCACCATGCCTTAGATAAACCAGCAGTGTCTAACATGGCATTCACCAAGTCAGTCAAAGTGCGGTTTTTCCTCTCGGCCACTCCATTTGATTGAGGTGAATAGGGAGGCGTCCTCTCATGAATAATACCATGTTCCTCACAAAATTCATCAAAAACTTTTGGAAAATACTCTCCACCACGATCGGACCTAAGACGCTTGATCTTTCTCTCTAGTTGATTTTCAACTTCAGCTTTATAGATTTTAAAGTAGTGTAATGCTTCATCTTTAGTTTGCAACAAATAAACATAGCAAAATCTAGTCGCATCATCAATCAAAGTCATGAAATATCTCTTTCCACCTTTTGTCAACACACCATTCATCTCACAAAGATCAGAATGTATGAGTTCTAGAGGTGCCAAGTTTCTCTCCTCGGCAGCCTTATGAGGCTTTCGAGGTTGCTTAGATTGCACACAACTATGGCACTTAGAACCTTTGGCAACTGTGAAGTTCGGAATTAAACTCATGCTGGATAGCCGAGACATTAAACCAAAATTAATATGACATAAACGAGAGTGCCAAATACTTGCATCATCATTAACACTAGCACAAATTTGGTTTATTGACTTATTGCAAAAATCTGAAAGAGAAAAGCGGAACAAGCCTCCGCACTCATAGCCTTTTCCTATAAATTGTCCAAATCTTGACACGATTACTTTATTGGACTCTAAAACTACCTTAAATCCATCTCGACATAGAAGGGAGCCGCTAACTAGATTCTTGTTCATAGTAGGGACATGCTGCACGTTCCTTAGTTGCACGATCTTTCCCGAAGTAAACTTCAGATCCACCGTGCCAATGCCACGAACAGAAGCATGTGACCCATTCCCCATGAGGACGGAAGAATCCCTTGCGACCTGATACGAAGTAAACAGGGAGATGTCAGCACACACATGAACGTTAGCACCCGAATCAATCCACCACGAAGATGATTGTAATACTGAAAGCACAATAGGTAAATTACCATACCCATCAGTATTGCTAGCGGTCACCATATTGACAGTCTTGGAGCTTGTTTTCCCTCTGCGGTCTGCACGTTCAGGGCATTCCTTGGAAAAGTGCCCAGGCTTCCCATAGGCGTAGCACTCTAGCTCAGCCTTGTTGAACTTCTTCTTCTTGAAGGTAGTAGTCTTGGTAGGCTTGTTGGAAACAGGTTTGTTCTTCCCTTTGTTCTTGTTCTGTGGGTACCTCTGCACCATGTTAGCAGTAGGCTGAACCTCACCTCCTTTTTCAGTGGTATCTTTAGCCCGAGCTTTTTCTTCAACATCAAGAGATGCAATCAGATTTTCAACTGATATCTCCTGTCTCTTATGCTTCAGAGTTGTGGCGAAATTCCTCCATGAAGGAGGCAACTTTGCAATCATGCACCCAGCCACGAATTTGTCGGGTAGAACACACTTAAGGAGTTCAAGTTCCTTCACAATGCACTGTATCTCATGAGCTTGTTCAACCACAGAACGGTTATTCTCCATCTTGTAGTCATGAAAACTCTCCATGATGTACAGTTCACTGCCTGCATCTGTTGCACCGAATTTTGCATTCAGTGCATCCCACAAAATTTTTCCGTCGTTTATGTGCATGTACACATCACACAGACGGTCAGCAAGAACACTCAGAATGCATCCCACAAACATAGTATTGGCTTCCTGGAATTTTCTCCGATCTTCGTCGGTCATTCCCTCTGGAGCACCAACACTAGCGTGGAAAACTTTCAGAGCAGTAAGCCAGAGCGTGGTCTTCACCTGCCACCTCTTAAAGTGCACACCGGGAAACTTATCCGGCCTCAGTGCATCAGCGAATCCAGCCATAGTTAACTCAGGAAATTGCCTACAATTAGGTTTTTGGATTGTTGGAAAATTAGGCAAGTTCATGATTAATTCCAGTAAATAATTCATGACGAGAAGAGATACTAGCATGCAACAATCTAGCAAACTAGAAGAACAGCAAGACATGCATAACAGCAGCAAACACGTAACAGTAGCTGTAGAAGCAGACATGAACAGAGGATGTTGGACGTACTAATCGTTAGCTATTATGGGTGCGACAGTGTTGATGACGATGTTGGCGACGATCTGCTGCTGACGGCGATGAATACGACGATGAGTAGCACCGCCCGACTTGGACGGAAGACGACCCATGATGACGAATTTGAGCAGTCGCGCACAGCGCTTCCCAAAAACCTAATTCGTCCTCTGCCGGTGCAGGATCGCAAAGACGAAAGGTTCCGGAGACCTGCTCTCCCACGCGCCGATGCACGCCGGCGTTTGGGATGGAGTAGACTACGATGGCGGCGCAAGTTGTGAGATGAGGCAAAACCCTAGGTGTTTTTCGGTGTGTCTCTGGCCGCAGCCGGTAGCTGTATATATATTAGGACCAGAGGCGGTATTGTGTCGCGACCACAATCCCAAACCGACTCGGTTTCTAATTCGTATACTTACCGGACAAGAAATCAAAAGAAACTTGTCTGCCAAGACATAAAAATAAAACGGCAAAAGGAAGCTGCGCTCCTGCAAGGAGACGGACCGGATTTCGGCGGACCATTCACGCGCATGTCGCATGTACGCTCCGCCTCGCCTCTTCACGGCCCGGCCAGGCCAGGCCAGGCCAGGCGAGCGAGCGCGCGCGTGTGGTTTTCCCTTTCTCTTCTCACACATCACTTAGAGTGGTAGAGAGAACCCACTATATAAAGAGGTCCAACTCTTCTTCAACTTCCAAGGTGGGACTAAACTTAGCACCACCACTTGCCATTTTACACATGGGCTTTGAGATTTCAGAAATTGCTATGGGCCTAGCCCATTAATTCTAACAATCCCCCACCAGATCTCAAATACCCATTTAGAGATTTGCCTTGTCTCACCACTTGTTTAATATACCAGTGTTTCAGCAGAGACTGTTAAGTTGAACTTCTGCCTAGAACTTTAAGCTACATCCATTCACAACTTGACAATGGACTATGCCTTGAATTGCTAGTTTTGTGTGAACAAGTTTCACTAAAAGTCTTAACCAGTACCTGACCGCCAGTAGGCTACCCCGTGGTTTGGAGCTTATACGTCATACTCCCTGGTCTCTTCATGAGTTTACTAGAGATAACCCAAATCTCATAGACTGCGACGTTTACAGTCAGAACTCATATAGGTGTGTTCTTTCAAGACTGCTCTGTAGGATAGCATCTTTGCTAATTATAGCCAATAGAACCACATTAAGGCATGTTGCCGACCTGCCTTACAGATCTGAGCCTTACAGCTCTGAGAGTTTTGCATCTTCACTTGGAGACGATCATAAGTTATTACTCTCCTCAGTTAACCAATAGCTTGTTCTTCCCAGATCCTAATTCACGGGATCTCCGATCACAAAGGTTGGGTTACTACTATGGTGTAACATCTATGGGTCTCATACCCATCTCCCTCGATGCAATATCTATCACATTTCGTGATAGTCCCTTTGTAAAGGGATCTGCCAGGTTTTTGTCTTTTTGTATATACGTAACAGTTATTACTCCGGAGTTTCTCAACTTCCTGACAGACTTCAAACGTCTTTTCACGTGTCTTGATGACTTTGCATTATCTTTAGAATTGTTCACTTTAGCGATAACCGTTTGGTTATCACAATTCATAAGAATAGCCGGCACAGGTTTTTCAACAACCGGCAAGTCCATCAAGAGCTCACACAGCCATTCTGCCTCAACAGTAGCTGTGTCCAAAGCAGTTAATTCTGCTTCCATAGTTGACCTCGTCAATATGGTTTGCTTGCAAGACCTCCATGACACTGCACCACCACCATGAGTAAATACATACCCACTTGTTGCGTAAAGTACATCAACATCGGAGATCCAATTTGAATCACTATATCCTTCTAGCACAGCAGGATGCCCTGAATAAGTAATTCCGTAACTCATAGTACCTCTCAGATAGCGCAAGACCCTTTCTAGTGCATGCCAATGATCATCACCCGGGTTGGACATGAACCTACTCAGTTTGCTCACAGCAAAAGAGATATCTGGTCTTGTAGCGCTAGCTAAGTACATGAGTGAACCGACAATTTGAGAGTATCTTAATTGATCTCTCGTTTCTTTCTTGTTCTTCCTGAGTGTCACGCTGGGATCATAAGGTGTTGGAGAAGGCTTGCTATCCATAAAACCGAATCGGTTCAAGACCTTCTCAACATAGTGAGATTGCGTTAATGTAATCCCACTCTCATCCTTAATAAGTTTGATGTTTAGAATTACATCGGCTTCTCCCAGATCTTTCATGTCAAAACTTTTTGATAGAAAAGACTTGACCTCATTAATTGCATTAATGTTTGTACCAAAGATCAGCATGTCGTCCACATACGAACATAATATGACACTATTGCCCCCACCATGGCGATAGTAAACACACCTATCAGCCTCGTTAATGACAAATCCTGCAGAAGTCAAAGTTCTTTCAAACTTCTCATGCCATTGCTTAGGTGCCTGTTTCAGACCATACAAAGATTTTAACAACTTGCACACCTTTCTCTCTTCACCCTTTACCACAAACCCGTCAGGCTGATCCATATAGATATCCTCCTCCAACTCTCCATTGAGAAAAGTTGTCTTTACATCCATTTGATGAATGATAAGACCATAAGAGGCAGCCAAGGAAAGTAACACTCGAATGGTGGTCATTCTAGCAACGGGTGAATAGGTGTCAAAGTAATCTTCGCCTTCTTTCTGAGTGTAGCCCTTGGCCACTAGCCGCGCCTTGTATTTATCAATAGTACCATCAGGCTTTAACTTCTTTTTGAACACCCACGTACAGCCCACAGGTTTACAACCATATGGTCTATCAGTTAGTTCCCAAGTTCCATTAGAAAGAATTGAGTCCATCTCATTATGAACAGCTTCTTTCCAATCATCTACATCCGGAGATGCATATGCTTTTGCAATCGTCTTGGGTGTGTCATCCACAAGGTATACAATGAAATCATCACCAAAGGATTTTGCAATCCTTTGTCTCTTGTTCCTTCTAGGAACTTCATTGTTATCCTTCTCAAGGACTTCCTCATGTGATTGTTCGAAATATTCATCAGTTGTACTAGATTCAGGAATTATCTCAGAAGAAAATCTAGCAATGCTATGCATATCTTTCATAGGAAATATGTTCTCAAAAAATGTTGCATCACGAGATTCCATTATAGTATCAACATGCATATCAGGTACTTCAGATTTTACCACTAAAAACCTATAAGCAATGCTCCGTTGAGCATACCCTAGAAAGACACAATCCACTGTCTTTGGTCCAAGTTTGCGTTTCTTAGGAATAGGAATATTGACCTTTGCCAAACATCCCCAAGTGCGCAAATAAGAAAGTGATGGTTTTCTCCCAACCCACTCCTCATAAGGGGTTTTCTCTTTATTATTGTTGGGAACTCTATTCAGGACATGACATGAAGTCAATAGAGCCTCCCCCCACCATGCCTTAGATAAACCAGCAGTGTCTAACATGGCATTCACCAAGTCAGTCAAAGTGCGGTTTTTCCTCTCGGCCACTCCATTTGATTGAGGTGAATAGGGAGGCGTCCTCTCATGAATAATACCATGTTCCTCACAAAATTCATCAAAAACTTTTGGAAAATACTCTCCACCACGATCGGACCTAAGACGCTTGATCTTTCTCTCTAGTTGATTTTCAACTTCAGCTTTATAGATTTTAAAGTAGTGTAATGCTTCATCTTTAGTTTGCAACAAATAAACATAGCAAAATCTAGTCGCATCATCAATCAAAGTCATGAAATATCTCTTTCCACCTTTTGTCAACACACCATTCATCTCACAAAGATCAGAATGTATGAGTTCTAGAGGTGCCAAGTTTCTCTCCTCGGCAGCCTTATGAGGCTTTCGAGGTTGCTTAGATTGCACACAACTATGGCACTTAGAACCTTTGGCAACTGTGAAGTTCGGAATTAAACTCATGCTGGATAGCCGAGACATTAAACCAAAATTAATATGACATAAACGAGAGTGCCAAATACTTGCATCATCATTAACACTAGCACAAATTTGGTTTATTGACTTATTGCAAAAATCTGAAAGAGAAAAGCGGAACAAGCCTCCGCACTCATAGCCTTTTCCTATAAATTGTCCAAATCTTGACACGATTACTTTATTGGACTCTAAAACTACCTTAAATCCATCTCGACATAGAAGGGAGCCGCTAACTAGATTCTTGTTCATAGTAGGGACATGCTGCACGTTCCTTAGTTGCACGATCTTTCCCGAAGTAAACTTCAGATCCACCGTGCCAATGCCACGAACAGAAGCATGTGACCCATTCCCCATGAGGACGGAAGAATCCCTTGCGACCTGATACGAAGTAAACAGGGAGATGTCAGCACACACATGAACGTTAGCACCCGAATCAATCCACCACGAAGATGATTGTAATACTGAAAGCACAATAGGTAAATTACCATACCCATCAGTATTGCTAGCGGTCACCATATTGACAGTCTTGGAGCTTGTTTTCCCTCTGCGGTCTGCACGTTCAGGGCATTCCTTGGAAAAGTGCCCAGGCTTCCCATAGGCGTAGCACTCTAGCTCAGCCTTGTTGAACTTCTTCTTCTTGAAGGTAGTAGTCTTGGTAGGCTTGTTGGAAACAGGTTTGTTCTTTCCTTTGTTCTTGTTCTGTGGGTACCTCTGCACCATGTTAGCAGTAGGCTGAACCTCACCTCCTTTTTCAGTGGTATCTTTAGCCCGAGCTTTTTCTTCAACATCAAGAGATGCAATCAGATTTTCAACTGATATCTCCTGTCTCTTATGCTTCAGAGTTGTGGCGAAATTCCTCCATGAAGGAGGCAACTTTGCAATCATGCACCCAACCACGAATTTGTCGGGTAGAACACACTTAAGGAGTTCAAGTTCCTTCACAATGCACTGTATCTCATGAGCTTGTTCAACCACAGAACGGTTATTCTCCATCTTGTAGTCATGAAAACTCTCCATGATGTACAGTTCACTGCCTGCATCTGTTGCACTGAATTTTGCATTCAGTGCATCCCACAAAATTTTTCCGTCGTTTATGTGCATGTACACATCACACAGACGGTCAGCAAGAACACTCAGAATGCATCCCACAAACATAGTATTGGCTTCCTGGAATTTTCTCCGATCTTCGTCGGTCATTCCCTCTGGAGCACCAACACTAGCGTGGAAAACTTTCAGAGCAGTAAGCCAGAGCGTGGTCTTCACCTGCCACCTCTTAAAGTGCACACCGGGAAACTTATCCGGCCTCAGTGCATCAGCGAATCCAGCCATAGTTAACTCAGGAAATTGCCTACAATTAGGTTTTTGGATTGTTGGAAAATTAGGCAAGTTCATGATTAATTCCAGTAAATAATTCATGACGAGAAGAGATACTAGCATGCAACAATCTAGCAAACTAGAAGAACAGCAAGACATGCATAACAGCAGCAAACACGTAACAGTAGCTGTAGAAGCAGACATGAACAGAGGATGTTGGACGTACTAATCGTTAGCTATTATGGGTGCGACAGTGTTGATGACGATGTTGGCGACGATCTGCTGCTGACGGCGATGAATACGACGATGAGTAGCACCGCCCGACTTGGACGGAAGACGACCCATGATGACGAATTTGAGCAGTCGCGCACAGCGCTTCCCAAAAACCTAATTCGTCCTCTGCCGGTGCAGGATCGCAAAGACGAAAGGTTCCGGAGACCTGCTCTCCCACGCGCCGATGCACGCCGGCGTTTGGGATGGAGTAGACTACGATGGCGGCGCAAGTTGTGAGATGAGGCAAAACCCTAGGTGTTTTTCGGTGTGTCTCTGGCCGCAGCCGGTAGCTGTATATATATTAGGACCAGAGGCGGTATTGTGTCGCGACCACAATCCCAAACCGACTCGGTTTCTAATTCGTATACTTACCGGACAAGAAATCAAAAGAAACTTGTCTGCCAAGACATAAAAATAAAACGGCAAAAGGAAGCTGCGCTCCTGCAAGGAGACGGACCGGATTTCGGCGGACCATTCACGCGCATGTCGCATGTACGCTCCGCCTCGCCTCTTCACGGCCCGGCCAGGCCAGGCCAGGCCAGGCGAGCGAGCGCGCGCGTGTGGTTTTCCCTTTCTCTTCTCACACATCACTTAGAGTGGTAGAGAGAACCCACTATATAAAGAGGTCCAACTCTTCTTCAACTTCCAAGGTGGGACTAAACTTAGCACCACCACTTGCCATTTTACACATGGGCTTTGAGATTTCAGAAATTGCTATGGGCCTAGCCCATTAATTCTAACAATCCCCCACCAGATCTCAAATACCCATTTAGAGATTTGCCTTGTCTCACCACTTGTTTAATATACCAGTGTTTCAGCAGAGACTGTTAAGTTGAACTTCTGCCTAGAACTTTAAGCTACATCCATTCACAACTTGACAATGGACTATGCCTTGAATTGCTAGTTTTGTGTGAACAAGTTTCACTAAAAGTCTTAACCAGTACCTGACCGCCAGTAGGCTACCCCGTGGTTTGGAGCTTATACGTCATACTCCCTGGTCTCTTCATGAGTTTACTAGAGATAACCCAAATCTCATAGACTGCGACGTTTACAGTCAGAACTCATATAGGTGTGTTCTTTCAAGACTGCTCTGTAGGATAGCATCTTTGCTAATTATAGCCAATAGAACCACATTAAGGCATGTTGCCGACCTGCCTTACAGATCTGAGCCTTACAGCTCTGGGAGTTTTGCATCTTCACTTGGAGGCGATCATAAGTTATTACTCTCCTCAGTTAACCAATAGCTTGTTCTTCCCAGATCCTAATTCACGGGATCTCCGATCACAAAGGTTGGGTTACTACTATGGTGTAACATCTATGGGTCTCATACCCATCTCCCTCGATGCAATATCTATCACATTTCGTGATAGTCCCCTTGTAAAGGGATCTGCCAGGTTTTTGTCTGTTTGTATATACGTAACAGTTATTACTCCGGAGTTTCTCAACTTCCTGACAGACTTCAAACGTCTTTTCACGTGTCTTGATGACTTTGCATTATCTTTAGAATTGTTCACTTTAGCGATAACCGTTTGGTTATCACAATTCATAAGAATAGCCGGTACAGGTTTTTCAACAACCGGCAAGTCCATCAAGAGCTCACACAGTCATTCTGCCTCAACAGTAGCTGTGTCCAAAGCAGTTAATTCTGCTTCCATAGTTGACCTCGTCAATATGGTTTGCTTGCAAGACCTCCATGACACTGCGCCACCACCATGAGTAAATACATACCCACTTGTTGCGTAAAGTACATCAACATCGGAGATTCAATTTGAATCACTATATCCTTCTAGCACAACAGGATGCCCTGAATAAGTAATTCCGTAACTCATAGTACCTCTCAGATAGCGCAAGACCCTTTCTAGTGCATGCCAATGATCATCACCCGGGTTGGACATGAACCTACTCAGTTTGCTCACAGCAAAAGAGATATCTGGTCTTGTAGCGCTAGCTAAGTACATGAGTGAACTGACAATTTGAGAGTATCTTAATTGATCTCTCGTTTCTTTCTTGTTCTTTCTGAGTGTCACGCTGGGATCATAAGGTGTTGGAGAAGGCTTGCTATCCATAAAACCGAATTGGTTCAAGACCTTCTCAACATAGTGAGATTGCGTTAATGTAATCCCACTCTCATCCTTAATGAGTTTGATGTTTAGAATTACATCGGCTTCTCCCAAATCTTTCATGTCAAAACTTTTTGATAGAAAAGACTTGACCTCATTAATTGCATTAATGTTTGTACCAAAGATCAGTATGTCGTCCACATACAAACATAATATGACACTATTGCCCCCACCATGACGATAGTAAACACACCTATCGGCCTCGTTAATGACAAATCCTGCAGAAGTCAAAGTTCTTTCAAACTTCTCATGCCATTGCACTCTAGCTCAGCCTTGTTGAACTTCTTCTTCTTGAAGGTAGTAGTCTTGGTAGGCTTGTTGGAAACAGGTTTGTTCTTCCCTTTGTTCTTGTTCTGTGGGTACCTCTGCACCATGTTAGCAGTAGGCTGAACCTCACCTCCTTTTTCAGTGGTATCTTTAGCCCGAGCTTTTTCTTCAACATCAAGAGATGCAATCAGATTTTCAACTGATATCTCCTGTCTCTTATGCTTCAGAGTTGTGGCGAAATTCCTCCATGAAGGAGGCAACTTTGCAATCACGCACCCAGCCACGAATTTGTCGGGTAGAACACACTTAAGGAGTTCAAGTTCCTTCACAATGCACTGTATCTCATGAGCTTGTTCAACCACAGAACGGTTATTCTCCATCTTGTAGTCATGAAAACTCTCCATGATGTACAGTTCACTGCCTGCATCTGTTGCACCGAATTTTGCATTCAGTGCATCCCACAAAATTTTTCCGTCGTTTATGTGCATGTACACATCACACAGACGGTCAGCAAGAACACTCAGAATGCATCCCACAAACATAGTATTGGCTTCCTGGAATTTTCTCCGATCTTCGTCGGTCATTCCCTCTGGAGCACCAACACTAGCGTGGAAAACTTTCAGAGCAGTAAGCCAGAGCGTGGTCTTCACCTGCCACCTCTTAAAGTGCACACCGGTAAACTTATCCGGCCTCAGTGCATCAGCGAATCCAGCCATAGTTAACTCAGGAAATTGCCTACAATTAGGTTTTTGGATTGTTGGAAAATTAGGCAAGTTCATGATTAATTCCAGTAAATAATTCATGACGAGAAGAGATACTAGCATGCAACAATCTAGCAAACTAGAAGAACAGCAAGACATGCATAACAGCAGCAAACACGTAACAGTAGCTGTAGAAGCAGACATGAACAGAGGATGTTGGACGTACTAATCGTTAGCTATTATGGGTGCGACAGTGTTGATGACGATGTTGGCGACGATCTGCTGCTGACGGCGATGAATACGACGATGAGTAGCACCGCCCGACTTGGACGGAAGACGACCCATGATGACGAATTTGAGCAGTCGCGCACAACGCTTCCCAAAAACCTAATTCGTCCTCTGCCGGTGCAGGATCGCAAAGGCGAAAGGTTCCGGAGACCTGCTCTCCCACGCGCCGATGCACGCCGGCGTTTGGGATGGAGTAGACTACGATGGCGGCGCAAGTTGTGAGATGAGGCAAAACCCTAGGTGTTTTTCGGTGTGTCTCTGGCCGCAGCCAGTAGCTGTATATATATTAGGACCAGAGGCGGTATTGTGTCGCGACCACAATCCCAAACCGACTCGGTTTCTAATTCGTATACTTACCGGACAAGAAATCAAAAGAAACTTGTCTGCCAAGACATAAAAATAAAACGGCAAAAGGAAGCTGCGCTCCTGCAAGGAGACGGACCGGATTTCGGCGGACCATTCACGCGCATGTCGCATGTACGCTCCGCCTCGCCTCGCCACGGCCCGGCCAGGCCAGGCGAGGCGAGGCGAGGCGAGCGAGCGCGCGTGTGTGGTTTTCCCTTTCTCTTCTCACACATCACTTAGAGTGGTAGAGAGAACCCACTATATAAAGAGGTCCAACTCTTCTTCAACTTCCAAGGTGGGACTAAACTTAGCACCACCACTTGCCATTTTACACATGGGCTTTGAGATTTTAGAAATTGCTATGGGCCTAGCCCATTAATTCTAACAATCCCCCACCAGATCTCAAATACCCATTTAGAGATTTGCCTTGTCTCACCACTTGTTTAATATACCAGTGTTTCAGCAGAGACTGTTAAGTTGAACTTCTGCCTAGAACTTTAAGCTACATCCATTCACAACTTGACAATGGACTATGCCTCGAATTGCTAGTTTTGTGTGAACAAGTTTCACTAAAAGTCTTAACCAGTACCTGACCGCCAGTAGGCTACCCCGCGGTTTGGAGCTTATACGTCATACTCCCTGGTCTCTTCGTGAGTTTACTAGAGATCACCCAAATCTCGTAGACTGCGACGTTTACAGTCAGAACTCATATAGGTGTGTTCTTTCAAGACTGCTCTGTAGGATAGCATCTTTGCTAATTATAGCCAATAGAACCACATTAAGGCATGTTGCCGACCTGCCTTACAGATCTGAGCCTTACAGCTCTGAGAGTTTTGCATCTTCACTTGGAGACGATCATAAGTTATTACTCTCCTCAGTTAACCAATAGCTTGTTCTTCCCAGATCCTAATTCACGGGATCTCCGATCACAAAGGTTGGGTTACTACTATGGTGTAACATCTATGGGTCTCATACCCATCTCCCTCGATGCAATATCTATCACATTTCGTGATAGTCCCTTTGTAAAGGGATCTGCCAGGTTTTTGTCTATTTGTATATACGTAACAGTTATTACTCCGGAGTTTCTCAACTTCCTGATAGACTTCAAACTTCTTTTCACGTGTCTTGATGACTTTGCATTATCTTTAGAATTGTTCACTTTAGCGATAACCGTTTGGTTATCACAATTCATAAGAATAGCCGGCACAGGTTTTTCAACAACCGGCAAGTCCATCAAGAGCTCACACAGCCATTCTGCCTCAACAGTAGCTGTGTCCAAAGCAGTTAATTCTGCTTCCATAGTTGACCTCGTCAATATGGTTTGCTTGCAAGACCTCCATGACACTGCGCCACCACCATGAGTAAATACATACCCACTTGTTGCGTAAAGTACATCAACATCGGAGATCCAATTTGAATCACTATATCCTTCTAGCACAGCAGGATGCCCTGAATAAGTAATTCCGTAACTCATAGTACCTCTCAGATAGCGCAAGACCCTTTCTAGTGCATGCCAATGATCATCACCCGGGTTGGACATGAACCTACTCAGTTTGCTCACAGCAAAAGAGATATCTGGTCTTGTAGCGCTAGCTAAGTACATGAGTGAACCAACAATTTGAGAGTATCTTAATTGATCTCTCATTTCTTTCTTGTTCTTTCTGAGTGTCACGCTGGGATCATAAGGTGTTGGAGAAGGCTTGCTATCCATAAAACCGAATCGGTTCAAGACCTTCTCAACATAGTGAGATTGCGTTAATGTAATCCCACTCTCATCCTTAATAAGTTTGATGTTTAGAATTACATCGGCTTCTCCCAAATCTTTCATGTCAAAACTTTTTGATAGAAAAGACTTGACCTCATTAATTGCATTAATGTTTGTACCAAAGATTAGTATGTCGTCCACAAACAAACATAATATGACACTATTTCCCCCACCATGGCGATAGTAAACACACCTATCGGCCTCGTTAATGACAAATCCTGCAGAAGTCAAAGTTCTTTCAAACTTCTCATGCCATTGCTTAGGTGCCTGTTTTAGACCATACAAAGATTTTAACAACTTGCACACCTTTCTCTCTTCACCCTTTACCACAAACCCGTCAGGCTGATCCATATAGATCTCCTCCTCCAACTCTCCATTGAGAAAAGCTGTCTTTACATCCATTTGATGAATGATAAGACCATAAGAGGCAGCCAAGGAAAGTAACACTCGAATGGTGGTCATTCTAGCAACGGGTGAATAGGTGTCAAAGTAATCTTCGCCTTCTTTCTGAGTGTAGCCCTTGGCCACTAGCCGCGCCTTGTATTTATCAATAGTACCATCAGGCTTTAACTTCTTTTTGAACACCCACTTACAGCCCACAGGTTTACAACCATATGGTCTATCAGTTAGTTCCCAAGTTCCATTAGAAAGAATTGAGTCCATCTCATTATGAACAGCTTCTTTCCAATCATCTACATCCGGAGATGCTTATGCTTCTGCAATCGTCTTGGGTGTGTCGTCCACAAGGTATACAATGAAATCATCACGAAAGGATTTTGCAATCCTTTGTCTCTTGTTCCTTCTAGGAACTTCATTGTTATCCTTCTCAAGGACTTCCTCATGTGATTGTTCGAAATATTCATTAGTTGTACTAGATTCAGGAATTATCTCAGAAGAAAATCTAGCAATGCTATGCATATCTTTCATAGGAAATATGTTCTCAAAAAATGTTGCATCACGAGATTCCATTATAGTATCAACATGCATATCAGGTACTTCAGATTTTACCACTAAAAACCTATAAGCAATGCTCCGTTGAGCATACCCTAGAAAGACACAATCCACTGTCTTTGGTCCAAGTTTGCGTTTCTTAGGAATAGGAATATTGACCTTTGCCAAACATCCCCAAGTGCGCAAATAAGAAAGTGATGGTTTTCTCCCAACCCACTCCTCATAAGGGGTTTTCTCTTTATTATTGTTGGGAACTCTATTCATGACATGACATGAAGTCAATAGAGCCTCCCCCCACCATGCCTTAGATAAACCAGCAGTGTCTAACATGGCATTCACCAAGTCAGTCAAAGTGCGGTTTTTCCTCTCGGCCACTCCATTTGATTGAGGTGAATAGGGAGGAGTCCTCTCATGAATAATACCATGTTCCTCACAAAATTCATCAAAAACTTTTGGAAAATACTCTCCACCACGATCGGACCTAAGACGCTTGATCTTTCTCTCTAGTTGATTTTCAACTTCAGCTTTATAGATTTTAAAGTAGTCTAATGCTTCATCTTTAGTTTGCAACAAATAAACACAGCAAAATCTAGTCGCATCATCAATCAAAGTCATGAAATATCTCTTTCCACCTTTTGTCAACACACCATTCATCTCACAAAGATCGGAATCTATGAGTTCTAGAGGTGCCAAGTTTCTCTCCTCGGCAGCCTTATGAGGCTTTCGAGGTTGCTTAGATTGCACACAACTATGGCACTTAGAACCTTTGGCAACTATGAAGTTCGGAATTAAACTCATGCTGGATAGCCGAGACATTAAACCAAAATTAATATGACATAAACGAGAGTGCCAAATACTTGCATCATCATTAACACTAGCACAAATTTGGTTTATTGACTTATTGCAAAAATCTGAAAGAGAAAAGCGGAACAAGCCTCCGCACTCATAGCCTTTTCCTATAAATTGTCCAAATCTTGACACGATTACTTTATTGGACTCTAAAACTACCTTAAATCCATCTCGACATAGAAGGGAGCCGCTAACTAGATTCTTGTTCATAGTAGGGACATGCTGCACGTTCCTTAGTTGCACGATCTTTCCCGAAGTAAACTTCAGATCCACCGTGCCAATGCCACGAACAGAAGCATGTGACCCATTCCCCATTAGGACGGAAGAATCCCTTGCGACCTGATACGAAGTAAACAGGGAGATGTCAGCACACACATGAACGTTAGCACCCGAATCAATCCACCACGAAGATGATTGAAATACTGAAAGCACAATAGGTAAATTACCATACCCATCAGTATTGCTAGCGGTCACCATGTTGACAGTCTTGGAGCTTGTTTTCCCTCTGCGGTCTGCACGTTCAGGGCATTCCTTGGAAAAGTGTCCAGGCTTCCCACAGGCGTAGCACTCTAGCTCAGCCTTGTTGAACTTCTTCTTCTTGAAGGTAGTAGTCTTGGTAGGCTTGTTGGAAACAGGTTTGTTCTTCCCTTTGTTCTTGTTCTGTGGGTACCTCTGCACCATGTTAGCAGTAGGCTGAACCTCACCTCCTTTTTCAGTGGTATCTTTAGCCCGAGCTTTTTCTTCAACATCAAGAGATGCAATCAGATTTTCAACTGATATCTCCTGTCTCTTATGCTTCAGAGTTGTGGCGAAATTCCTCCATGAAGGAGGCAACTTTGCAATCATGCACCCAGCCACGAATTTGTCGGGTAGAACACACTTAAGGAGTTCAAGTTCCTTCACAATGCACTGTATCTCATGAGCTTGTTCAACCACAGAACGGTTATTCTCCATCTTGTAGTCATGAAAACTCTCCATGATGTACAGTTCACTGCCTGCATCTGTTGCACCGAATTTTGCATTCAGTGCATCCCACAAAATTTTTCCGTCGTTTATGTGCATGTACACATCACACAGACGGTCAGCAAGAACACTCAGAATGCATCCCACAAACATAGTATTGGCTTCCTGGAATTTTCTCCGATCTTCGTCGGTCATTCCCTCTGGAGCACCAACACTAGCGTGGAAAACTTTCAGAGCAGTAAGCCAGAGCGTGGTCTTCACCTGCCACCTCTTAAAGTGCACACCGGGAAACTTATCCGGCCTCAGTGCATCAGCGAATCCAGCCATAGTTAACTCAGGAAATTGCCTACAATTAGGTTTTTGGATTGTTGGAAAATTAGGCAAGTTCATGATTAATTCCAGTAAATAATTCATGACTAGAAGAGATACTAGCAAGCAACAATCTAGCAAACTAGAAGAACAGCAAGACATGCATAACAGCAGCAAACACGTAACAGTAGCTGTAGAAGCAGACATGAACAGAGGATGTTGGACGTACTGATCGTTAGCTATTATGGGTGCGACAGTGTTGATGACGATGTTGGCGACGATCTGCTGCTGACGGCGATGAATACGACGATGAGTAGCACCGCCCGAGTTGGACGGAAGACGACCCGTGATGACGAATTGGAGCAGTCGCGCACAGCGCTTCCCAAAAACCTAATTCGTCCTCTCCCGGTGCAGGATCGCAAAGACGAAAGGTTCCGAAGACCTGCTCTCCCACGCGCCGATGCACGCCGGCGTTTGGGATGGAGTAGACTACGATGGCGGCGCAAGTTGTGAGATGAGGCAAAACCCTAGGTGTTTTTCGGTGTGTCTCTGGCCGCAGCCGGTAGCTGTATATATATTAGGACCAGAGGCGGTATTGTGTCGCAACCACAATCCCAAACCGACTCGGTTTCTAATTCGTATACTTACCGGACAAGAAATCAAAAGAAACTTGTCTGCCAAGACATAAAAATAAAACGGCAAAAGGAAGCTGCGCTCCTGCAAGGAGACAGACCGGATTTCGGTGGACCATTCACGCGCATGTCGCATGTACGCGCCGCCTCGCCTCGCCACGGCCCGGCCCGGCCAGGCTAGGCCAGGCGAGGCGAGCGAGCGCACGTGTGTGGTTTTCCCTTTCTCTTCTCACACATCACTTAGAGTGGTAGAGAGAACCCACTATATAAAGAGGTCCAACTCTTCTTCAACTTCCAAGGTGGGACTAAACTTAGCACCACCACTTGCCATTTTACACATGGGCTTTGAGATTTCAGAAATTGCTATGGGCCTAGCCCATTAATTCTAACAATCCCCCACCAGATCTCAAATACCCATTTAGAGATTTGCCTTGTCTCACCACTTGTTTAATATACCAGTGTTTCAGCAGAGACTGTTAAGTTGAACTTCTGCCTAGAACTTTAAGCTACATCCATTCACAACTTGACAATGGACTATGCCTTGAATTGCTAGTTTTGTGTGAACAGGTTTCACTCAAAGTCTTAACCAGTACCTGACCGCCAGTAGGCTACCCCGCGGTTTGGAGCTTATACATCATACTCCCTGGTCTCTTCGTGAGTTTACTAGAGATCACCCAAATCTCATAGACTACGGCGTTTACAGTCAGAACTCATATAGGTGTGTTCTTTCAAGACTGCTCTGTAGGATAGCATCTTTGCTAATTATAGCCAATAGAACCACATTAAGGCATGTTGCCGACCTGCCTTACAGATCTGAGCCTTACAGCTCTGGGAGTTTTGCATCTTCACTTGGAGACGATCATAAGTTATTACTCTCCTCAGTTAACCAATAGCTTGTTCTTCCCAGATCCTAATTCACGGGATCTCCGATCACAAAGGTTGGGTTACTACTATGGTGTAACATCTATGGGTCTCATACCCATCTCCCTCGATGCAATATCTATCACATTTCGTGATAGTCCCTTTGTAAAGGGATCTGCCAGGTTTTTGTCTGTTTGTATATACGTAATAGTTATTACTCCGGAGTTTCTCAACTTCCTGACAGACTTCAAACGTCTTTTCACGTGTCTTGATGACTTTGCATTATCTTTAGAATTGTTCACTTTAGCGATAACCGTTTGGTTATCACAATTCATAAGAATAGCCGGCACAGGTTTTTCAACAACCGGCAAGTCCATCAAGAGCTCGCACAGCCATTCTGCCTCAACAGTAGCTGTGTCCAAAGCAGTTAATTCTGCTTCCATAGTTGACCTCGTCAATATGGTTTGCTTGCAAGACCTCCATGACACTGCGCCACCACCATGAGTAAATACATACCCACTTGTTGCGTAAAGTACATCAACATCGGAGATCCAATTTGAATCACTATATCCTTCTAGCACAGCAGGATGCCCTGAATAAGTAATTCCGTAACTCATAGTACCTCTCAGATAGCGCAAGACCCTTTCTAGTGCATGCCAATGATCATCACCCGGGTTGGACATGAACCTACTCAGTTTGCTCACAGCAAAAGAGATATCTGGTCTTGTAGCGCTAGCTAAGTACATGAGTGAACTGACAATTTGAGAGTATCTTAATTGATCTCTCGTTTCTTTCTTGTTCTTTCTGAGTGTCACGCTGGGATCATAAGGTGTTGGAGAAGGCTTGCTATCCATAAAACCGAATCGGTTCAAGACCTTCTCAACATAACGAGATTGCGTTAATGTAATCCCACTCTCATCCTTAATAAGTTTGATGTTTAGAATTACATCGGCTTCTCCCAGATCTTTCATGTCAAAACTTTTTGATAGAAAAGACTTGACCTCATTAATTGCATTAATGTTTGTACCAAAGATCAGCATGTCGTCCACATACAAACATAATATGACACTATTGCCCCCACCATGGCGATAGTAAACACACCTATCAGCATCGTTAATGACAAATCCTGCAGAAGTCAAAGTTCTTTCAAACTTCTCATGCCATTGCTTAGGTGCCTGTTTCAGACCTTACAAAGATTTTAACAACTTGCACACCTTTCTCTCTTCACCCTTTACCACAAACCCGTCAGGCTGATCCATATAGATCTCCTCCTCCAACTCTCCATTGAGAAAAGCTGTCTTTACATCCATTTGATGAATGATAAGACCATAAGAGGCAGCCAAGGAAAGTAACACTCGAATGGTGGTCATTCTAGCAACGGGTGAATAGGTGTCAAAGTAATCTTCGCCTTCTTTCTGAGTGTAGCCCTTGGCCACTAGCCGCGCCTTGTATTTATCAATAGTACCATCAGGCTTTAACTTCTTTTTGAACACCCACTTACAGCCCACAGGTTTACAACCATATGGTCTATCAGTTAGTTCCCAAGTTCCATTAGAAAGAATTGAGTCCATCTCATTATGAACAGCTTCTTTCCAATCATCTACATCCGGAGATGCATATGCTTCTGCAATCGTCTTGGGTGTGTCATCCACAAGGTATACAATGAAATCATCACCAAAGGATTTTGCAATCCTTTGTCTCTTGTTCCTTCTAGGAACTTCATTGTTATCCTTCTCAAGGACTTCCTCATGTGATTGTTCGAAATATTCATCAGTTGTACTAGATTCAGGAATTATCTCAGAAGAAAATCTAGCAATGCTATGCATATCTTTCATAGGAAATATGTTCTCAAAAAATGTTGCATCACGAGATTCCATTATAGTATCAACATGCATATCAGGTACTTCAGATTTTACCACTAAAAACCTATAAGCAATGCTCCGTTGAGCATACCCTAGAAAGACACAATCCACTGTCTTTGGTCCAAGTTTGCGTTTCTTAGGAATAGGAATATTGACCTTTGCCAAACATCCCCAAGTGCGCAAATAACAAAAGTGATGGTTTTCTCCCAACCCACTCCTCATAAGGGGTTTTCTCTTTATTATTGTTGGGAACTCTATTCAGGACATGACATGAAGTCAATAGAGCCTCCCCCCACCATGCCTTAGATAAACCAGCAGTGTCTAACATGGCATTCACCAAGTCAGTCAAAGTGCGGTTTTTCCTCTCGGCCACTCCATTTGATTGAGGTGAATAGGGAGGAGTCCTCTCATGAATAATACCATGTTCCTCACAAAATTCATCAAAAACTTTTGGAAAATACTCTCCACCACGATCGGACCTAAGACGCTTGATCTTTCTCTCTAGTTGATTTTCAACTTCAGCTTTATAGATTTTAAAGTAGTCTAATGCTTCATCTTTAGTTTGCAACAAATAAACACAGCAAAATCTAGTCGCATCATCAATCAAAGTCATGAAATATCTCTTTCCACCTTTTGTCAACACACCATTCATCTCACAAAGATCCGAATGTATGAGTTCTAGAGGTGCCAAGTTTCTCTCCTCGGCAGCCTTATGAGGCTTTCGAGGTTGCTTAGATTGCACACAACTATGGCACTTAGAACCTTTGGCAACTATGAAGTTCGGAATTAAACTCATGCTGGATAGCCGAGACATTAAACCAAAATTAATATGACATAAACGAGAGTGCCAAATACTTGCATCATCATTAACACTAGCACAAATTTGGTTTATTGACTTATTGCAAAAATCTGAAAGAGAAAAGCGGAACAAGCCTCCGCACTCATAGCCTTTTCCTATAAATTGTCCAAATCTTGACACGATTACTTTATTGGACTCTAAAACTACCTTAAATCCATCTCGACATAGAAGGGAGCCGCTAACTAGATTCTTGTTCATAGTAGGGACATGCTGCACGTTCCTTAGTTGCACGATCTTTCCCGAAGTAAACTTCAGATCCACCGTGCCAATGCCATGAACAGAAGCATGTGACCCATTCCCCATGAGGACGGAAGAATCCCTTGCGACCTGATACGAAGTAAACAGGGAGATGTCAGCACACACATGAACGTTAGCACCCGAATCAATCCACCACGAAGATGATTGAAATACTGAAAGCACAATAGGTAAATTACCATACCCATCAGTATTGCTAGCGGTCACCATGTTGACAGTCTTGGAGCTTGTTTTCCCTCTGCGGTCTGCACGTTCAGGGCATTCCTTGGAAAAGTGTCCAGGCTTCCCACAGGCGTAGCACTCTAGCTCAGCCTTGTTGAACTTCTTCTTCTTGAAGGTAGTAGTCTTGGTAGGCTTGTTGGAAACAGGTTTGTTCTTCCCTTTGTTCTTGTTCTGTGGGTACCTCTGCACCATGTTAGCAGTAGGCTGAACCTCACCTCCTTTTTCAGTGGTATCTTTAGCCCGAGCTTTTTCTTCAACATCAAGAGATGCAATCAGATTTTCAACTGATATCTCCTGTCTCTTATGCTTCAGAGTTGTGGCGAAATTCCTCCATGAAGGAGGCAACTTTGCAATCATGCACCCAGCCACGAATTTGTCGGGTAGAACACACTTAAGGAGTTCAAGTTCCTTCACAATGCACTGTATCTCATGAGCTTGTTCAACCACAGAACGGTTATTCTCCATCTTGTAGTCATGAAAACTCTCCATGATGTACAGTTCACTGCCTGCATCTGTTGCACCGAATTTTGCATTCAGTGCATCCCACAAAATTTTTCCGTCGTTTATGTGCATGTACACATCACACAGACGGTCAGCAAGAACACTCAGAATGCATCCCACAAACATAGTATTGGCTTCCTGGAATTTTCTCCGATCTTCGTCGGTCATTCCCTCTGGAGCACCAACACTAGCGTGGAAAACTTTCAGAGCAGTAAGCCAGAGCGTGGTCTTCACCTGCCACCTCTTAAAGTGCACACCGGGAAACTTATCCGGCCTCAGTGCATCAGCGAATCCAGCCATAGTTAACTCAGGAAATTGCCTACAATTAGGTTTTTGGATTGTTGGAAAATTAGGCAAGTTCATGATTAATTCCAGTAAATAATTCATGACTAGAAGAGATACTAGCATGCAACAATCTAGCAAACTAGAAGAACAGCAAGACATGCATAACAGCAGCAAACACGTAACAGTAGCTGTAGAAGCAGACATGAACAGAGGATGTTGGACGTACTGATCGTTAGCTATTATGGGTGCGACAGTGTTGATGACGATGTTGGCGACGATCTGCTGCTGACGGCGATGAATACGACGATGAGTAGCACCGCCCGACTTGGACGGAAGACGACCCGTGATGACGAATTTGAGCAGTCGCGCACAGCGCTTCCCAAAAACCTAATTTGTCCTCTCCCGGTGCAGGATCGCAAAGACGAAAGGTTCCGGAGACCTGCTCTCCCACGCGCCGATGCACGCCGGCGTTTGGGATGGAGTAGACTACGATGGCGGCGCAAGTTGTGAGATGAGGCAAAACCCTAGGTGTTTTTCGGTGTGTCTCTGGCCGCAGCCGGTAGCTGTATATATATTAGGACCAGAGGCGGTATTGTGTCGCGACCACAATCCCAAACCGACTCGGTTTCTAATTCGTATACTTATCGGACAAGAAATCAAAAGAAACTTGTCTGCCAAGACATAAAAATAAAATGCCAAAAGGAAGTTGCGCTCCTGCAAGGAGACGGACCGGATTTCGGCGGACCATTCACGCGCATGTCGCATGTACGCGCCGCCTCGCCTCGCCACGGCCCGGCCCGGCCAGGCTAGGCCAGGCGAGGCGAGCGAGCGCACGTGTGTGGTTTTCCCTTTCTCTTCTCACACATCACTTAGAGTGGTAGAGAGAACCCACTATATAAAGAGGTCCAACTCTTCTTCAACTTCCAAGGTGGGACTAAACTTAGCACCACCACTTGCCATTTTACACATGGGCTTTGAGATTTCAGAAATTGCTATGGGCCTAGCCCATTAATTCTAACAATCCCCCACCAGATCTCAAATACCCATTTAGAGATTTGCCTTGTCTCACCACTTGTTTAATATACCAGTGTTTCAGCAGAGACTGTTAAGTTGAACTTCTGCCTAGAACATTAGGCTACATCCATTCACAACTTGACAATGGACTATGCCTTGAATTGCTAGTTTTGTGTGAACAGGTTTCACTCAAAGTCTTAACCAGTACCTGACCACCAGTAGGCTACCCCGCGGTTTGGAGCTTATACATCATACTCCCTGGTCTCTTCGTGAGTTTACTAGAGATCACCCAAATCTCATAGACTGCGACGTTTACAGTCAGAACTCATATAGGTGTGTTCTTTCAAGACTGCTCTGTAGGATAGCATCTTTGCTAATTATAGCCAATAGAACCACATTAAGGCATGTTGCCGACCTGCCTTACAGATCTGAGCCTTACAGCTCTGAGAGTTTTGCATCTTCACTTGGAGACGATCATAAGTTATTACTCTCCTCAGTTAACCAATAGCTTGTTCTTCCCAGATCCTAATTCACGGGATCTCCGATCACAAAGGTTGGGTTACTACTATGGTGTAACATCTATGGGTCTCATACCCATCTCCCTCGATGCAATATCTATCACATTTCGTGATAGTCCCTTTGTAAAGGGATCTGCCAGGTTTTTGTCTATTTGTATATACGTAACAGTTATTACTCCGGAGTTTCTCAACTTCCTGACAGACTTCAAACGTCTTTTCACGTGTCTTGATGACTTTGCATTATCTTTAGAATTGTTCACTTTAGCGATAACCGTTTGGTTATCACAATTCATAAGAATAGCCGGCACAGGTTTTTCAACAACCGGCAAGTCCATCAAGAGCTCACACAGCCATTCTGCCTCAACAGTAGCTGTGTCCAAAGCAGTTAATTCTGCTTCCATAGTTGACCTCGTCAATATGGTTTGCTTGCAAGACCTCCATGACACTGCACCACCACCATGAGTAAATACATACCCACTTGTTGCGTAAAGTACATCAACATCGGAGATCCAATTTGAATCACTATATCCTTCTAGCACAGCAGGATGCCCTGAATAAGTAATTCCGTAACTCATAGTACCTCTCAGATAGCGCAAGACCCTTTCTAGTGCATGCCAATGATCATCACCCGGGTTGGACATGAACCTACTCAGTTTGCTCACAGCAAAAGAGATATCTGGTCTTGTAGCGCTAGCTAAGTACATGAGTGAACCGACAATTTGAGAGTATCTTAATTGATCTCTCGTTTCTTTCTTGTTCTTCCTGAGTGTCACGCTGGGATCATAAGGTGTTGGAGAAGGCTTGCTATCCATAAAACCGAATCGGTTCAAGACCTTCTCAACATAGTGAGATTGCGTTAATGTAATCCCACTCTCATCCTTAATAAGTTTGATGTTTAGAATTACATCGGCTTCTCCCAGATCTTTCATGTCAAAACTTTTTGATAGAAAAGACTTGACCTCATTAATTGCATTAATGTTTGTACCAAAGATCAGCATGTCGTCCACATACGAACATAATATGACACTATTGCCCCCACCATGGCGATAGTAAACACACCTATCAGCCTCGTTAATGACAAATCCTGCAGAAGTCAAAGTTCTTTCAAACTTCTCATGCCATTGCTTAGGTGCCTGTTTCAGACCATACAAAGATTTTAACAACTTGCACACCTTTCTCTCTTCACCCTTTACCACAAACCCGTCAGGCTGATCCATATAGATATCCTCCTCCAACTCTCCATTGAGAAAAGTTGTCTTTACATCCATTTGATGAATGATAAGACCATAAGAGGCAGCCAAGGAAAGTAACACTCGAATGGTGGTCATTCTAGCAACGGGTGAATAGGTGTCAAAGTAATCTTCGCCTTCTTTCTGAGTGTAGCCCTTGGCCACTAGCCGCGCCTTGTATTTATCAATAGTACCATCAGGCTTTAACTTCTTTTTGAACACCCACGTACAGCCCACAGGTTTACAACCATATGGTCTATCAGTTAGTTCCCAAGTTCCATTAGAAAGAATTGAGTCCATCTCATTATGAACAGCTTCTTTCCAATCATCTACATCCGGAGATGCATATGCTTTTGCAATCGTCTTGGGTGTGTCATCCACAAGGTATACAATGAAATCATCACCAAAGGATTTTGCAATCCTTTGTCTCTTGTTCCTTCTAGGAACTTCATTGTTATCCTTCTCAAGGACTTCCTCATGTGATTGTTCGAAATATTCATCAGTTGTACTAGATTCAGGAATTATCTCAGAAGAAAATCTAGCAATGCTATGCATATCTTTCATAGGAAATATGTTCTCAAAAAATGTTGCATCACGAGATTCCATTATAGTATCAACATGCATATCAGGTACTTCAGATTTTACCACTAAAAACCTATAAGCAATGCTCCGTTGAGCATACCCTAGAAAGACACAATCCACTGTCTTTGGTCCAAGTTTGCGTTTCTTAGGAATAGGAATATTGACCTTTGCCAAACATCCCCAAGTGCGCAAATAAGAAAGTGATGGTTTTCTCCCAACCCACTCCTCATAAGGGGTTTTCTCTTTATTATTGTTGGGAACTCTATTCAGGACATGACATGAAGTCAATAGAGCCTCCCCCCACCATGCCTTAGATAAACCAGCAGTGTCTAACATGGCATTCACCAAGTCAGTCAAAGTGCGGTTTTTCCTCTCGGCCACTCCATTTGATTGAGGTGAATAGGGAGGCGTCCTCTCATGAATAATACCATGTTCCTCACAAAATTCATCAAAAACTTTTGGAAAATACTCTCCACCACGATCGGACCTAAGACGCTTGATCTTTCTCTCTAGTTGATTTTCAACTTCAGCTTTATAGATTTTAAAGTAGTCTAATGCTTCATCTTTAGTTTGCAACAAATAAACATAGCAAAATCTAGTCGCATCATCAATCAAAGTCATGAAATATCTCTTTCCACCTTTTGTCAACACACCATTCATCTCACAAAGATCAGAATGTATGAGTTCTAGAGGTGCCAAGTTTCTCTCCTCGGCAGCCTTATGAGGCTTTCGAGGTTGCTTAGATTGCACACAACTATGGCACTTAGAACCTTTGGCAACTGTGAAGTTCGGAATTAAACTCATGCTGGATAGCCGAGACATTAAACCAAAATTAATATGACATAAACGAGAGTGCCAAATACTTGCATCATCATTAACACTAGCACAAATTTGGTTTATTGACTTATTGCAAAAATCTGAAAGAGAAAAGCGGAACAAGCCTCTGCACTCATAGCCTTTTCCTATAAATTGTCCAAATCTTGACACGATTACTTTATTGGACTCTAAAACTACCTTAAATCCATCTCGACATAGAAGGGAGCCGCTAACTAGATTCTTGTTCATAGTAGGGACATCCTGCACGTTCCTTAGTTGCACGATCTTTCCCGAAGTAAACTTCAGATCCACCGTGCCAATGCCACGAACAGAAGCATGTGACCCATTCCCCATTAGGACGGAAGAATCCCTTGCGACCTGATACGAAGTAAACAGGGAGATGTCAGCACACACATGAACGTTAGCACCCGAATCAATCCACCACGAAGATGATTGAAATACTGAAAGCACAATAGGTAAATTACCATACCCATCAGTATTGCTAGCGGTCACCATGTTGACAGTCTTGGAGCTTGTTTTCCCTCTGTGGTCTGCACGTTCAGGGCATTCCTTGGAAAAGTGTCCAGGCTTCCCACAGGCGTAGCACTCTAGCTCAGCCTTGTTGAACTTCTTCTTCTTGAAGGTAGTAGTCTTGGTAGGCTTGTTGGAAACAGGTTTGTTCTTCCCTTTGTTCTTGTTCTGTGGGTACCTCTGCACCATGTTAGCAGTAGGCTGAACCTCACCTCCTTTTTCAGTGGTATCTTTAGCCCGAGCTTTTTCTTCAACATCAAGAGATGCAATCAGATTTTCAACTGATATCTCCTGTCTCTTATGCTTCAGAGTTGTGGCGAAATTCCTCCATGAAGGAGGCAACTTTGCAATCATGCACCCAGCCACGAATTTGTCGGGTAGAACACACTTAAGGAGTTCAAGTTCCTTCACAATGCACTGTATCTCATGAGCTTGTTCAACCACAGAACGGTTATTCTCCATCTTGTAGTCATGAAAACTCTCCATGATGTACAGTTCACTGCCTGCATCTGTTGCACCGAATTTTGCATTCAGTGCATCCCACAAAATTTTTCCGTCGTTTATGTGCATGTACACATCACACAGACGGTCAGCAAGAACACTCAGAATGCATCCCACACACATAGTATTGGCTTCCTGGAATTTTCTCCGATCATCGTCGGTCATTCCCTCTGGAGCACCAACACTAGCGTGGAAAACTTTCAGAGCAGTAAGCCAGAGCGTGGTCTTCACCTGCCACCTCTTAAAGTGCACACCGGTAAACATATCTGGCCTCAGTGCATCAGCGAATCCAGCCATAGTTAACTCAGGAAATTGCCTACAATTAGGTTTTTGGATTGTTGGAAAATTAGGCAAGTTCATGATTAATTCCATTAAATAATTCATGACTAGAAGAGATACTAGCATGCAACAATCTAGCAAACTAGAAGAACAGCAAGACATGCATAACAGCAGCAAACACGTAACAGTAGCTGTAGAAGCAGACATGAACAGAGGATGTTGGACGTACTGATCGTTAGCTATTATGGGTGCGACAGTGTTGATGACGATGTTGGCGACGATCTGCTGCTGACGGCGATGAATACGACGATGAGTAGCACCGCCCGACTTGGACGGAAGACGACCCGTGATGACGAATTTGAGCAATCGCGCACAGCGCTTCCCAAAAACCTAATTCGTCCTCTCCCGGTGCAGGATCGCAAAGACGAAAGGTTCCGGAGACCTGCTCTCCCACGCGCCGATGCACGCCGGCGTTTGGGATGGAGTAGACTACGATGGCGGCGCAAGTTGTGAGATGAGGCAAAACCCTAGGTGTTTTTCGGTGTGTCTCTGGCCGTAGCCGGTAGCTGTATATATATTAGGACCAGAGGCGGTATTGTGTCGCGACCACAATCCCAAACCGACTCGGTTTCTAATTCGTATACTTACCGGCCAAGAAATCAAAAGAAACTTGTCTGCCAAGACATAAAAATAAAACGGCAAAAGGAAGCTGCGCTCCTGCAAGGAGACGGACCGGATTTCGGTGGACCATTCACGCGCATGTCGCATGTATGCGCCGCCTCGCCTCGCCACGGCCCGGCCCGGCCTGGCAAGGCCAGGCCAGGCGAGGCGAGGCGAGGCGAGCGAGCGCGCGCGTGTGGTTTTCCCTTTCTCTTCTCACACATCACTTAGAGTGGTAGAGAGAACCCACTATATAAAGAGATCCAACTCTTCTTCAACTTCCAAGGTGGGACTAAACTTAGGACCACCACTTGCCATTTTACACATGGGCTTTGAGATTTCAGAAATTGCTATGGGCCTAGCCCATTAATTCTAACAATCCCCCACCAGATCTCAAATACCCATTTAGAGATTTTCCTTCTCTCACCACTTGTTTAATATACCAGTGTTTCAGCAGAGACTGTTAAGTTGAACTTCTGCCTAGAACTTTAAGCTACATCCATTCACAACTTGACAATGGACTATGCCTTGAATTGCTAGTTTTGTGTGAACAGGTTTCACTCAAAGTCTTAACCAGTACCTGACCGCCAGTAGGCTACCCTGCGGTTTGGAGCTTATACGTCATACTCCCTGGTCTCTTCGTGAGTTTACTAGAGATCACCCAAATCTCATAGACTGCGATGTTTACAGTCAGAACTCATATAGGTGTGTTCTTTCAAGACTGCTCTGTAGGATAGCATCTTTGCTAATTATAGCCAATAGAACCACATTAAGGCATGTTGCCGACCTGCCTTACAGATCTGAGCCTTACAGCTCTGAGAGTTTTGCATCTTCACTTGGAGACGATCATAAGTTATTACTCTCCTTAGTTAACCAATAGCTTGTTCTTCCCAGATCCTAATTCACGGGATCTCCGATCACAAAGTTGGGTTACTACTATGGTGTAACATCTATGGGTCTCATACCCATCTCCCTCGATGCAATATCTATCACATTTCGTGATAGTCCCTTTGTAAAGGGATCTGCCAGGTTTTTGTCTGTTTGTATATACGTAACAGTTATTACTCCGGAGTTTTTCAACTTCCTGACAGACTTCAAACGTCTTTTCACGTGTCTTGATGACTTTGCATTATCTTTAGAATTGTTCACTTTAGCGATAACCGTTTGGTTATCACAATTCATAAGAATAGTCGGTACAGGTTTTTCAACAACCGGCAAGTCCATCAAGAGCTCACGTAGCCATTCTGCCTCAACAGTAGCTGTGTCCAAAGCAGTTAATTCTGCTTCCATAGTTGACCTCGTCAATATGGTTTGCTTGCAAGACCTCCATGACACTGCGCCACCACCATGAGTAAATACATACCCACTTGTTGCGTAAAGTACATCAACATCGGAGATCCAATTTGAATCACTATATCCTTCTAGCACAGCAGGATGCCCTGAATAAGTAATTCCGTAACTCATAGTACCTCTCAGATAGCGTAAGACCCTTTCTAGTGCATGCCAATGATCATCACCCGGGTTGGACATGAACCTACTCAGTTTGCTCACAGCAAAAGAGATATCTGGTCTTGTAGCGCTAGCTAAGTACATGAGTGAACCGACAATTTGAGAGTATCTTAATTGATCTCTCGTTTCTTTCTTGTTCTTCCTGAGTGTCACTTTGGGATCATAAGGTGTTGGAGAAGGCTTGCTATCCATAAAACCGAATCGGTTCAAGACCTTCTCAACATAGTGAGATTGCGTTAATGTAATCCCACTCTCATCCTTAATAAGTTTGATGTTTAGAATTACATCGGCTTCTCCCAGATCTTTCATGTCAAAACTTTTTGATAGAAAAGACTTGACCTCATTAATTGCATTAATGTTTGTACCAAAGATCAGCATGTCGTCCACATACAAACATAATATGACACTATTGCCCCCACCATGGCGATAGTAAACACACCTATCAGCCTCGTTAGTGACAAATCCTGCAGAAGTCAAAGTTCTTTCAAACTTCTCATGCCATTGCTTAGGTGCCTGTTTCAGACCATACAAAGATTTTAACAACTTGCACAACTTTCTCTCTTCACCCTTTACCACAAACCCGTCAGGCTGATCCATATAGATCTCCTCCTCCAACTCTCCATTGAGAAAAGCTGTCTTTACATCCATTTGATGAATGATAAGACCATAAGAGGCAGCCAAGGAAAGTAACACTCGAATGGTGGTCATTCTAGCAACGGGTGAATAGGTGTCAAAGTAATCTTCGCCTTCTTTCTGAGTGTAGCCCTTGGCCACTAGCCGCGCCTTGTATTTATCAATAGTACCATCAGGCTTTAACTTCTTTTTGAACACCCACTTACAGCCCACAGGTTTACAACCATATGGTCTATCAGTTAGTTCCCAAGTTCCATTAGAAAAAATTGAGTCCATCTCATTATGAACAGCTTCTTTGCAATCATCTACATCCGGAGATGCATATGCTTCTGCAATCGTCTTGGGTGTGTCGTCCACAAGGTATACAATGAAATCATCACCAAAGGATTTTGCAATCCTTTGTCTCTTGTTCCTTCTAGGAACTTCATTGTTATCCTTCTCAAGGACTTCCTCATGTGATTGTTCGAAATATTCATCAGTTGTACTAGATTCAGGAATAATTTCAGAAGAAAATCTAGCAATGCTATGCATATCTTTCATAGGAAATATGTTCTCAAAAAATGTTGCATCACGAGATTCCATTATAGTATCAACATGCATATCAGGTACTTCAGATTTTACCACTAAAAACCTATAAGCAATGCTCCGTTGAGCATACCCTAGAAAGACACAATCCACTGTCTTTGGTCCAAGTTTGCGTTTCTTAGGAATAGGAATATTGACCTTTGCCAAACATCCCCAAGTGCGCAAATAAGAAAGTGATGGTTTTCTCCCAACCCACTCCTCATAAGGGGTTTTCTCTTTATTATTGTTGGGAACTCTATTCAGGACATGACATGAAGTCAATAGAGCCTCACCCCACCATGCCTTAGATAAACCAGCAGTGTCTAACATGGCATTCACCAAGTCAGTCAAAGTGCGGTTTTTCCTCTCGGCCACTCCATTTGATTGAGGTGAATAGGGAGGCGTCCTCTCATGAATAATACCATGTTCCTCACAAAATTCATCAAAAACTTTTGGAAAATACTCTCCACCACGATCGGACCTAAGACGCTTGATCTTTCTCTCTAGTTGATTTTCAACTTCAGCTTTATAGATTTTAAAGTAGTCTAATGCTTCATCTTTAGTTTGCAACAAATAAACATAGCAAAATCTAGTCGCATCATCAATCAAAGTCATGAAATATCTCTTTCCACCTTTTGTCAACACACCATTCATCTCACAAAGATCAGAATGTATGAGTTCTAGAGGTGCCAAGTTTCTCTCCTCGGCAGCCTTATGAGGCTTTCGAGGTTGCTTAGATTGCACACAACTATGGCACTTAGAACCTTTGGCAACTGTGAAGTTCGGAATTAAACTCATGCTGGATAGCCGAGACATTAAACCAAAATTAATATGACATAAACGAGAGTGCCAAATACTTGCATCATCATTAACACTAGCACAAATTTGGTTTATTGACTTATTGCAAAAATCTGAAAGAGAAAAGCGGAACAAGCCTCCGCACTCATAGCCTTTTCCTATAAATTGTCCAAATCTTGACACGATTACTTTATTGGACTCTAAAACTACCTTAAATCCATCTCGACATAGAAGGGAGCCGCTAACTAGATTCTTGTTCATAGTAGGGACATGCTGCACGTTCCTTAGTTGCACGATCTTTCCCGAAGTAAACTTCAGATCCACCGTGCCAATGCCATGAACAGAAGCATGTGAGCCATTCCCCATTAGGACGGAAGAATAACTTGCGACCTGATACGAAGTAAACAGGGAGATGTCAGCACACACATGAACGTTAGCACCCGAATCAATCCACCACGAAGATGATTGAAATACTGAAAGCACAATAGGTAAATTACCATACCCATCAGTATTGCTAGCGGTCACCATGTTGACAGTCTTGGAGCTTGTTTTCCCTCTGCGGTCTGCACGTTCAGGGCATTCCTTGGAAAAGTGTCCAGGCTTCCCACAGGCGTAGCACTCTAGCTCAGCCTTGTTGAACTTCTTCTTCTTGAAGGTAGTAGTCTTGGTAGGCTTGTTGGAAACAGGTTTGTTCTTCCCTTTGTTCTTGTTCTGTGGGTACCTCTGCACCATGTTAGCAGTAGGCTGAACCTCACCTCCTTTTTCAGTGGTATCTTTAGCCCGAGCTTTTTCTTCAACATCAAGAGATGCAATCAGATTTTCAACTGATATCTCCTGTCTCTTATGCTTCAGAGTTGTGGCGAAATCCCTCCATGAAGGAGGCAACTTTGCAATCATGCACCCAGCCACGAATTTGTCGGGTAGAACACACTTAAGGAGTTCAAGTTCCTTCACAATGCACTGTATCTCATGAGCTTGTTCAACCACAGAACGGTTATTCTCCATCTTGTAGTCATGAAAACTCTCCATGATGTACAGTTCACTGCCTGCATCTGTTGCACCGAATTTTGCATTCAGTGCATCCAACAAAATTTTTCCGTCGTTTATGTGCATGTACACATCACATAGACGGTCAGCAAGAACACTCAGAATGCATCCCACAAACATAGTATTGGCTTCCTAGAATTTTCTCCGATCTTCGTCGGTCATTCCCTCTGGAGCACCAACACTAGCGTGGAAAACTTTCAGAGCAGTAAGCCAGAGCGTGGTCTTCACCTGCCACCTCTTAAAGTGCACACCGGTAAACTTATCCGGCCTCAGTGCATCAGCGAATCCAGCCATAGTTAACTCAGGAAATTGCCTACAATTAGGTTTTTGGATGGTTGGAAAATTAGGCAAGTTCATGATTAATTCCAGTAAATAATTCATGACTAGAAGAGATACTAGCATGCAACAATCTAGCAAACTAGAAGAACAGCAAGACATGCTTAACAGCAGCAAACACGTAACAGTAGCTGTAGAAGCAGACATGAACAGAGGATGTTGGACGTACTGATCGTTAGCCAATATGGGTGCGACAGTGTTGATGACGATGTTGGCGACGATCTGCTGCTGACGGCGATGAATACGACGATGAGTAGCACCGCCCGACTTGGACGGAAGACGACCCGTGATGACGAATTTGAGCAGTCGCGCACAACGCTTCCCAAAAACCTAATTCGTCCTCTCGCGGTGCAGGATCGCAAAGACGAAAGGTTCCGGAGACCTGCTCTCCCACGCGCCGATGCACGCCTGCGTTTGGGATGGAGTAGACTACGATGGCGGCGCAAGTAGTGAGATGAGGCAAAACCCTAGGTGTTTTTCGGTGTGTCTCTGACCGCAACCGGTAGCTGTATATATATTAGGACCAGAGGCATTATTGTGTCGCGACCACAATCCCAAACCGACTCGGTTTCTAATTCGTATACTTACCGGACATGAAATCAAAAGAAACTTGTCTGCCAAGACATAAAAATAAAACGGCAAAAGGAAGCTGCGCTCCTGCAAGGAGACGGACCGGATTTCGGCGGACCATTCACGCGCATGTCGCATGTACGCGCCGCCTCGCCTCGCGACGGCCCGGCCTGGCCAGGCCAGGCCAGGCCAGGCCAGGCGAGGCGAGGCGAGCGAGCGCGCGCGTGTGGTTTTCCCTTTCTCTTCTCACACATCACTTAGAGTGGTAGAGAGAACCCACTATATAAAGAGGTCCAACTCTTGTTCAACTTCCAAGGTGGGACTAAACTTAGCACCACCACTTGCCATTTTACACATGGGCTTTGAGATTTCAGAAATTGCTATGGGCCTAGCCCATTAATTCTAACAATCCCCCACCAGATCTCAAATACCCATTTAGAGATTTGCCTTCTCTCACCACTTGTTTAATATACCAGTGTTTCAGCAGAGACTGTTAAGTTGAACTTCTGCCTAGAACTTTAAGCTACATCCATTCACAACTTGACAATGGACTATGCCTTGAATTGCTAGTTTTGTGTGACCAGGTTTCACTCAAAGTCTTAACCAGTACCTGACCGCCAGTAGGCTACCCCGCGGTTTGGAGCTTATACGTCATACTCCCTGGTCTCTTCGTGAGTTTACTAGAGATCACCCAAATCTCATAGACTGCGACGTTTACAGTCAAAACTCATATAGGTGTGTTCTTTCAAGACTGCTCTGTAGGATAGCATCTTTGCTAATTATAGCCAATAGAACCACATTAAGGCATGTTGCCGACCTGCCTTACAGATCTGAGCCTTACAGCTCTGAGAGTTTTGCATCTTCACTTGGAGACGATCATAAGTTATTACTCTCCTCAGTTAACCAATAGCTTGTTCTTCCCAGATCCTAATTCACGGGATCTCCGATCACAAAGGTTGGGTTACTACTATGGTGTAACTTCTATGGGTCTCATACCCATCTCCCTCGATGCAATATCTATCACATTTCGTGATAGTCCCTTTGTAAAGGGATCTGCCAGGTTTTTGTCTGTTTGTATATACGTAACAGTTATTACTCCGGAGTTTCTCAACTTCCTGACAGACTTCAAACGTCTTTTCATGTGTCTTCATGACTTTGCATTATCTTTAGAATTGTTCACTTTAGCGATAACCGTTTGGTTATCACAATTCATAAGAATAGCCGGTACAGGTTTTTCAACAACCGGCAAGTCCATCAAGAGCTCACGCAGCCATTCTGCCTCAACAGTAGCTGTGTCCAAAGCAGTTAATTCTGCTTCCATGGTTGACCTCGTCAATATGGTTTGCTTGCAAGACCTCCATGACACTGCGCCACCACCATGAGTAAATACATACCCACTTGTTGCGTAAAGTACATCAACATCGGAGATCCAATTTGAATCACTATATCCTTCTAGCACAGCAGGATGCCCTGAATAAGTAATTCCGTAACTCATAGTACCTCTCAGATAGCGCAAGGCCCTTTCTAGTGCATGCCAATGATCATCACCCGGGTTGGACATGAACCTACTCAGTTTGCTCACAGCAAAAGAGATATCTGGTCTTGTAGCGCTAGCTAAGTACATGAGTGAACCGACAATTTGAGAGTATCTTAATTGATCTCTCGTTTCTTTCTTGTTCTTTCTGAGTGTCACGCTGGGATCATAAGGTGTTGGAGAAGGCTTGCTATCCATAAAACCGAATCGGTTCAAGACCTTCTCAACATAGTGAGATTGCGTTAATGTAATCCCACTCTCATCCTTAATAAGTTTGATGTTTAGAATTACATCGGCTTCTCCCAGATCTTTCATGTCAAAACTTTTTGATAGAAAAGACTTGACCTCATTAATTGCATTAATGTTTGTACCAAAGATCAGTATGTCGTCCACATACAAACATAATATGACACTATTGCCCCCACCATGGCGATAGTAAACACACCTATCAGCCTCGTTAATGACAAATCCTGCAGAAGTCAAAGTTCTTTCAAACTTCTCATGCCATTGCTTAGGTGCCTGTTTCAGACCATACAACGATTTTAACAACTTGCACACCTTTCTCTCTTCACCCTTTACCACAAACCCGTCAGGCTGATCCATATAGATCTCCTCCTCCAACTCTCCATTGAGAAAAGCTGTCTTTACATCCATTGGATGAATGATAAGACCATAAGAGGCAGCCAAGGAAAGTAACACTCGAATGGTGGTCATTCTAGCAACGGGTGAATAGGTGTCAAAGTAATCTTCGCCTTCTTTCTGAGTGTAGCCCTTGGCCACTAGCCGCGCCTTGTATTTATCAATAGTACCATCAGGCTTTAACTTCTTTTTGAACACCCACTTACAGCCCATAGGTTTACAACCATATGGTCTATCAGTTAGTTCCCAAGTTCCATTAGAAAGAATTGAGTCCATCTCATTATGGACAGCTTCTTTCCAATCATCTACATCCGGAGATGCATATGCTTCTGCAATCGTCTTGGGTGTGTCGTCCACAAGGTATACAATGAAATCATCACCAAAGGATTTTGCAATCCTTTGTCTCTTGTTCCTTCTAGGAACTTCATTGTTATCCTTCTCAAGGACTTCCTCATGTGATTGTTCGAAATATTCACCAGTTGTACTAGATTCAGGAATTATCTCAGAAGAAAATCTAGCAATGCTATGCATATCTTTCATAGGAAATATGTTCTCAAAAAATGTTGCATCACGAGATTCCATCATAGTATCAACATGCATATCAGGTACTTTAGATTTTACCACTAAAAACCTATAAGCAATGCTCCGTTGAGCATACCCTAGAAAGACACAATCCACTGTCTTTGGTCCAAGTTTGCGTTTCTTAGGAATAGGAATATTGACCTTTGCCAAACATCCCCAAGTGCGCAAATAAGAAAGTGATGGTTTTCTCCCAACCCACTCCTCATAAGGGGTTTTCTCTTTATTATTGTTGGGAACTCTATTCAGGACATGACATGAAGTTAATAGAACCTCCCCCCACCATGCCTTAGATAAACCAGCAGTGTCTAACATGGCATTCACCAAGTCAGTCAAAGTGCGGTTTTTCCTCTCGGCCACTCCATTTGATTGAGGTGAATAGGGAGGCGTCCTCTCATGAATAATACCATGTTCCTCACAAAATTCATCAAAAACTTTTGGAAAATACTCTCCACCACGATCGGACCTAAGACGCTTGATCTTTCTCTCTAGTTGATTTTCAACTTCAGCTTTATAGATTTTAAAGTAGTCTAATGCTTCATCTTTAGTTTGCAACAAATAAACATAGCAAAATCTAGTCGCATCATCAATCAAAGTCATGAAATATCTCTTTCCACCTTTTGTCAACACACCATTCATCTCACAAAGATCAGAATGTATGAGTTCTAGAGGTGCCAAGTTTCTCTCCTCGGCAGCCTTATGAGGCTTTCGAGGTTGCTTATATTGCACACAACTATGGCACTTAGAACCTTTGGCAACTGTGAAGTTCGGAATTAAACTCATGCTGGATAGCCGAGACATTAAACCAAAATTAATATGACATAAACGAGAGTGCCAAATACTTGCATCATCATTAACACTAGCACAAATTTGGTTTATTGACTTATTGCAAAAATCTGAAGGAGAAAAGCGGAACAAGCCTCCGCACTCATAGCCTTTTCCTATAAATTGTCCAAATCTTGACACGATTACTTTATTGGACTCTAAAACTACCTTAAATCCATCTCGACATAGAAGGGAGCCGCTAACTAGATTCTTGTTCATAGTAGGGACATGCTGCATGTTCCTTAGTTGCACGATCTTTCCCGAAGTAAACTTCAGATCCACCGTGCCAATGCCACGAACAGAAGCATGTGACCCATTCCCCATTAGGACGGAGGAATCCCTTGCGACCTGATACAAAGTAAACAGGGAGATGTCAGCACACACATGAACGTTAGCACCCGAATCAATCCACCACGAAGATGATTGAAATACTGAAAGCACAATAGGTAAATTACCATACCCATCAGTATTGCTAGCGGTCACCATGTTGACAGTCTTGGAGCTTGTTTTCCCTCTGCGGTCTGCACGTTCAGGGCATTCCTTGGAAAAGTGTCCAGGCTTCCCACAGGCGTAGCACTCTAGCTCAGCCTTGTTGAACTTCTTCTTGAAGGTAGTAGTCTTGGTAGGCTTGTTGGAAACAGGTTTGTTCTTCCCTTTGTTCTTGTTCTGTGGGTACCTCTGCACCATGTTAGCAGTAGGCTGAACCTCACCTCCTTTTTCAGTGGTATCTTTAGCCCGAGCTTCTTCTTCAACATCAAGAGATGCAATCAGATTTTCAACTGATATCTCCTGTCTCTTATGCTTCAGAGTTGTGGCGAAATTCCTCCATGAAGGAGGCAACTTTGCAATCATGCACCCAGCCACGAATTTGTCGGGTAGAACACACTTAAGGAGTTCAAGTTCCTTCACAATGCACTGTATCTCATGAGCTTGTTCAACCACAGAACGGTTATTCTCCATCTTGTAGTCATGAAAACTCTCCATGATGTACAGTTCACTGCCTGCATCTGTTGCACCGAATTTTGCATTCAGTGCATCCCACAAAATTTTTCCGTCGTTTATGTGCATGTACACATCACAGAGACGGTCAGCAAGAACACTTAGAATGCATCCCACACACATAGTATTGGCTTCCTGGAATTTTCTCCGATCATCGTCGGTCATTCCCTCTGGAGCACCAACACTAGCGTGGAAAACTTTCAGAGCAGTAAGCCAGAGCGTGGTCTTCACCTGCCACCTCTTAAAGTGCACACCGGTAAACTTATCCGGCCTCAGTGCATCAGCGAATCCAGCCATAGTTAACTCAAGAAATTGCCTACAATTAGGTTTTTGTATTGTTGGAAAATTAGGCAAGTTCATGATTAATTCCAGTAAATAATTCATGACTAGAAGAGATACTAGCATGCAACAATCTAGCAAACTAGAAGAACAGCAAGACATGCATAACAGCAGCAAACACGTAACAGTAGCGGTAGAAGCAGAAATGAACAGAGGATGTTGGACGTACTGATCGTTAGCTATTATGGGTGCGACAGTGTTGATGATGATGTTGGCGACGATCTGCTGCTGACGGTGATGAATACGACGATGAGTAGCACCGCCCGACTTGGACGGAAGACGACCCGTGATGACGAATTTGAGCAGTCGCGCACAACGCTTCCCAAAAACCTAATTCGTCCTCTCCCGGTGCAGGATCGCAAAGACGAAAGGTTCCGGAGACCTGCTCTCCCACGCGCCGATGCACGCCGGCGTTTGGGATGGAGTAGACTACGATGGCGGCGCAAGTTGTGAGATGAGGCAAAACCCTAGGTGTTTTTCGGTGTGTCTCTGGCTGCAGCCGGTAGCTGTATATATATTAGGACCAGAGGCGGTATTGTGTCGCGACCACAATCCCAAACCGACTCGGTTTCTAATTCGTATACTTACCGGACAAGAAATCAAAAGAAACTTGTCTGCCAAGACATAAAAATAAAACGGCAAAAGGAAGCTGCGCTCCTGCAAGGAGACGGAGCGGATTTCGGCGGACCAGTCACGCGCATGTCGCATGTACGCGCCGCCTCGCCTCGCCACGGCCCGGCCCGGCCCGGCCCGGCCAGGCCAGGCGAGGCGAGGCGAGGCGAGCGAGCGCGCGCGTGTGGTTTTCCCTTTCTCTTCTCACACATCACTTAGAGTGGTAGAGAGAACCCACTATATAAAGAGGTCCAACTCTTGTTCAACTTCCAAGGTGGGACTAAACTTAGCACCACCACTTGCCATTTTACACATGGGCTTTGAGATTTCAGAAATTGCTATGGGCCTAGCCCATTAATTCTAACAATCCCCCACCAGATCTCAAATACCCATTTAGAGATTTGCCTTCTCTCACCACTTGTTTAATATACCAGTGTTTCAGCAGAGACTGTTAAGTTGAACTTCTGCCTAGAACTTTAAGCTACATCCATTCACAACTTGACAATGAACTATGCCTTGAATTGCTAGTTTTGTGTGAACAGGTTTCACTCAAAGTCTTAACCAGTACCTGACCGCCAGTAGGCTACCCCGCGGTTTGGAGCTTATACGTCATACTCCCTGGTCTCTTCGTGAGTTGACTAGAGATCACCCAAATCTCATAGACTGCGATGTTTACAGTCAGAACTCATATAGGTGTGTTCTTTCAAGACTGCTCTGTAGGATAGCATCATTGCTAATTACAGCCAATAGAACCACATTAACGCATGTTGCCGACCTGCCTTACAGATCTGAGCCTTACAGCTCTGAGAGTTTTGCATCTTCACTTGGAGACGAACATAAGTTATTACTCTCCTCAGTTAACCAATAGCTTGTTCTTCCCAGATCCTAATTGACGGGATCTCCGATCACAAAGGTTGGGTTACTACTATGGTGTAACATCTATGGGTCTCATACCCATCTCCCTCGATGCAATATCTATCACATTTCGTGATAGTCCCTTTGTAAAGGGATCTGCCAGGTTTTTGTCTGTTTGTATATACGTAACAGTTATTACTCCGGTGTTTCTCAACTTCCTGACAGACTTCAAACGTCTTTTCACGTGTCTTGATGACTTTGCATTATCTTTAGAATTGTTCACTTTAGCGATAACCGTTTGGTTATCACAATTCATAAGAATAGCCGGTACAGGTTTTTCAACAACCGGCAAGTCCATCAAGAGCTCACGCAGCCATTCTGCCTCAACAGTAGCTGTGTCGAAAGCAGTTAATTCTGCTTCCATGGTTGACCTCGTCAATATGGTTTGCTTGCAAGACCTCCATGACACTGCGCCACCACCATGAGTAAATACATACCCACTTGTTGCGTAAAGTACATCAACATCGGAGATCCAATTTGAATCACTATATCCTTCTAGCACAGCAGGATGCCCTGAATAAGTAATTCCGTAACTCATAGTACCTCTCAGATAGCGCAAGACCCTTTCTAGTGCATGCCAATGATCATCACCCGGGTTGGACATGAACCTACTCAGTTTGCTCACAGCAAAAGAGATATCTGGTCTTGTAGCGCTAGCTAAGTACATGAGTGAACCGACAATTTGAGAGTATCTTAATTGATCTCTCATTTCTTTCTTGTTCTTTCTGAGTGTCACGCTGGGATCATAAGGTGTTGGAGAAGGCTTGCTATCCATAAAACCGAATCGGTTCAAGACCTTCTCAACATAGTGAGATTGCGTTAATGTAATCCCACTCTCATCCTTAATAAGTTTGATGTTTAGAATTACATCGGCTTCTCCCAGATCTTTCATGTCAAAACTTTTTGATAGAAAAGACTTGACCTCATTAATTGCATTAATGTTTGTACCAAAGATTAGTATGTCGTCCACATACAAACATAATATGACACTATTGCCCCCACCATGGCGATAGTAAACACACCTATCAGCCTCGTTAATGACAAATCCTGCAGAAGTCAAAGTTCTTTCAAACTTCTCATGCCATTGCTTAGGTGCCTGTTTCAGACCATACAAAGATTTTAACAACTTGCACACCTTTCTCTCTTCACCCTTTACCACAAACCCATCAGGCTGATCCATATAGATCTCCTCCTCCAACTCTCCATTGAGAAAAGCTGTCTTTACATCCATTTGATGAATGATAAGACCATAAGAGGCAGCCAAGGAAAGTAACACTCGAATGGTGGTCATTCTAGCAACGGGTGAATAGGTGTCAAAGTAATCTTTGCCTTCTTTCTGAGTGTAGCCCTTGGCCACTAGCCGCGCCTTGTATTTATCAATAGTACCATCAGGCTTTAACTTCTTTTTGAACACCCACTTACAGCCCACAGGTTTACAACCATATGGTCTATCAGTTAGTTCGCAAGTTCCATTAGAAAGAATTGAGTCCATCTCATTATGAACAGCTTCTTTCCAATCATCTACATCCGGAGATGCATATGCTTCTGCAATCGTCTTGGGTGTGTCGTCCACAAGGTATACAATGAAATCATCACCAAAGGATTTTGCAATCCTTTGTCTCTTGTTCCTTCTAGGAACTTCATTGTTATCCTTCTCAAGGACTTCCTCATGTGATTGTTCGAAATATTCATCAGTTGTACTAGATTCAGGAATTATCTCAGAAGAAAATCTAGCAATGCTATGCATATCTTTCATAGGAAATATGTTCTCAAAAAATGTTGCATCACGAGATTCCATTATAGTATCAACATGCATATCAGGTACTTCAGATTTTACCACTAAAAACCTATAAGTAATGCTCCGTTGAGCATACCCTAGAAAGACACAATCCACTGTGTTTGGTCCAAGTTTGCGTTTCTTAGGAATAGGAATATTGACCTTTGCCAAACATCCCCAAGTGCGCAAATAAGAAAGTGATGGTTTTCTCCCAACCCACTCCTCATAAGGGGTTTTCTCTTTATTATTGTTGGGAACTCTATTCAGGACATGACATGAAGTCAATAGAGCCTCCCCCCACCATGCCTTCGATAAACCAGCAGTGTCTAACATGGCATTCACCAAGTCAGTCAAAGTGCGGTTTTTCCTCTCGGCCACTCCATTTGATTGAGGTGAATAGGGAGGCGTCCTCTCATGAATAATACCATGTTCCTCACAAAATTCATCAAAAACTTTTGGAAAATACTCTCCACCACGATCGGACCTAAGACGCTTGATCTTTCTCTCTAGTTGATTTTCAACTTCAGCTTTATAGATTTTAAAGTAGTCTAATGCTTCATCTTTAGTTTGCAACAAATAAACATAGCAAAATCTAGTCGCATCATCAATCAAAGTCATGAAATATCTCTTTCCACCTTTTGTCAACACACCATTCATCTCACAAAGATCAGAATGTATGAGTTCTAGAGGTGCCAAGTTTCTCTCCTCGGCAGCCTTATGAGGCTTTCGAGGTTGCTTAGATTGCACACAACTATGGCACTTAGAACCTTTGGCAACTGTGAAGTTCGGAATTAAACTCATGCTGGATAGCCGAGACATTAAACCAAAATTAATATGACATAAACGAGAGTGCCAAATACTTGCATCATCATTAACACTAGCACAAATTTGGTTTATTGACTTATTGCAAAAATCTGAAAGAGAAAAGCGGAACAAGCCTCCGCACTCATAGCCTTTTCCTATAAATTGTCCAAATCTTGACACGATTACTTTATTGGACTCTAAAACTACCTTAAATCCATCTCGACATAGAAGGGAGCCGCTAACTAGATTCTTGTTCATAGTAGGGACATGCTGCACGTTCCTTAGTTGCACGATATTTCCCGAAGTAAACTTCAGATCCACCGTGCCAATGCCACGAACAGAAGCATGTGACCCATTCCCCATTAGGACGGAAGAATCCCTTGCGACCTGATACGAAGTAAACAGGGAGATGTCAGCACACAC
The DNA here is from genome assembly GCF_056163025.1 of Triticum urartu. Taxonomy (NCBI): domain Eukaryota; kingdom Viridiplantae; phylum Streptophyta; class Magnoliopsida; order Poales; family Poaceae; genus Triticum; species Triticum urartu. The sequence continues at coordinate 25,900,859 of NC_141875.1, forward strand.
ATGAACGTTAGCACCCGAATCAATCCACCACGAAGATGATTGAAATACTGAAAGCACAATAGGTAAATTACCATACCCATCGGTATTGCTAGCGGTCACCATGTTGAAAGTCTTGGAGCTTGTTTTCCCTCTGCGGTCTGCACGTTCAGGGTATTCCTTGGAAAAGTGTCCAGGCTTCCCACAGGCGTAGCACTCTAGCTCAGCCTTGTTGAACTTCTTCTTCTTGAAGGTAGTAGTCTTGGTAGGCTTGTTGGAAACAGGTTTGTTCTTCCCTTTGTTCTTGTTCTGTGGGTACCTCTACACCATGTTAGCAGTAGGCTGAACCTCACCTCCTTTTTCAGTGGTATCTTTAGCCCGAGCTTTTTCTTCAACATCAAGAGATGCAATCAGATTTTCAACTGATATCTCCTGTCTCTTATGCTTCAGAGTTGTGGCGAAATTCCTCCATGAAGGAGGCAACTTTGCAATCATGCACCCAGCCACGAATTTGTCGGGTAGAACACACTTAAGGAGTTCAAGTTCCTTCACAATGCACTGTATCTCATGAGCTTGTTCAACCACAGAACGGTTATTCTCCATCTTGTAGTCATGAAAACTCTCCATGATGTATAGTTCACTGCCTGCATCTGTTGCACCGAATTTTGCATTCAGTGCATCCCACAAAATTTTTCTGTCGTTTATGTGCATGTACACATCACACAGACGGTCAGCAAGAACACTCAGAATGCATCCCACAAACATAGTATTGGCTTCCTGTAATTTTCTCCGATCTTCGTCGGTCATTCCCTCTGGAGCACCAACACTAGCGTGGAAAACTTTCAGAGCAGTAAGCCAGAGCGTGGTCTTCACCTGCCACCTCTTAAAGTGCACACCGGTAAACTTATCCGGCCTCAGTGCATCAGCGAATCCAGCCATAGTTAACTCAGGAAATTGCCTACAATTAGGTTTTTGGATTGTTGGAAAATTAGGCAAGTTCATGATTAATTACAGTAAATAATTCATGACTAGAAGAGATACTAGCATGCAACAATCTAGCAAACTAGAAGAACAGCAAGACATGCATAACAGCAGCAAACACATAACAGTAGTTGTAGAAGCAGACATGAACAGAGGATGTTGGACATACTGATCGTTAGCTATTATGGGTGCGACAGTGTTGATGACAATGTTGGCGACGATCTGCTGCTGACGGCGATGAATACGACGATGAGTAGCACCGCCCGACTTGGACGGAAGACGACCCGTGATGACGAATTTGAGCAGTCGCGCACAGCGCTTCCCAAAAACCTAATTCGTCCTCTCCCGGTGCAGGATCGCAAAGACGAAAGGTTTCGGAGACCTTCTCTCCCACGCGCCGATGCACGCCGGCGTTTGGGATGGAGTAGACTACGATGGCGGCGCAAGTTGTGAGATGAGGCAAAACCCTAGGTGTTTTTCGGTGTGTCTCTGGCCGCATCCGGTAGCTGTATATATATTAGGACCAGAGGCGGTATTGTGTCGCGACCACAATCCCAAACCGACTCGGTTTCTAATTCGTATACTTACCGGACAAGAAATCAAAAGAAACTTGTCTGCCAAGACATAAAAATAAAACGGCAAAAGGAAGCTGCGCTCCTGCAAGGAGACGGAGCGGATTTCGGCGGACCAGTCACGCGCATGTCGCATGTACGCGCCGCCTCGCCTCGCCACGGCCCGGCCCGGCCCGGCCCGGCCAGGCCAGGCGAGGCGAGGCGAGGCGAGCGAGCGCGCGCGTGTGGTTTTCCCTTTCTCTTCTCACACATCACTTAGAGTGGTAGAGAGAACCCACTATATAAAGAGGTCCAACTCTTGTTCAACTTCCAAGGTGGGACTAAACTTAGCACCACCACTTGCCATTTTACACATGGGCTTTGAGATTTCAGAAATTGCTATGGGCCTAGCCCATTAATTCTAACAATCCCCCACCAGATCTCAAATACCCATTTAGAGATTTGCCTTCTCTCACCACTTGTTTAATATACCAGTGTTTCAGCAGAGACTGTTAAGTTGAACTTCTGCCTAGAACTTTAAGCTACATCCATTCACAACTTGACAATGAACTATGCCTTGAATTGCTAGTTTTGTGTGAACAGGTTTCACTCAAAGTCTTAACCAGTACCTGACCGCCAGTAGGCTACCCCGCGGTTTGGAGCTTATACGTCATACTCCCTGGTCTCTTCGTGAGTTGACTAGAGATCACCCAAATCTCATAGACTGCGACGTTTACAGTCAGAACTCATATAGGTGTGTTCTTTCAAGACTGCTCTGTAGGATAGCATCATTGCTAATTATAGCCAATAGAACCACATTAACGCATGTTGCCGACCTGCCTTACAGATCTGAGCCTTACAGCTCTGAGAGTTTTGCATCTTCACTTGGAGACGAACATAAGTTATTACTCTCCTCAGTTAACCAATAGCTTGTTCTTCCCAGATCCTAATTGACGGGATCTCCGATCACAAAGGTTGGGTTACTACTATGGTGTAACATCTATGGGTCTCATACCCATCTCCCTCGATGCAATATCTATCACATTTCGTGATAGTCCCTTTGTAAAGGGATCTGCCAGGTTTTTGTCTGTTTGTATATACGTAACAGTTATTACTCCGGTGTTTCTCAACTTCCTGACAGACTTCAAACGTCTTTTCACGTGTCTTGATGACTTTGCATTATCTTTAGAATTGTTCACTTTAGCGATAACCGTTTGGTTATCACAATTCATAAGAATAGCCGGTACAGGTTTTTCAACAACCGGCAAGTCCATCAAGAGCTCACGCAGCCATTCTGCCTCAACAGTAGCTGTGTCCAAAGCAGTTAATTCTGCTTCCATGGTTGACCTCGTCAATATGGTTTGCTTGCAAGACCTCCATGACACTGCGCCACCACCATGAGTAAATACATACCCACTTGTTGCGTAAAGTACATCAACATCGGAGATCCAATTTGAATCACTATATCCTTCTAGCACAGCAGGATGCCGTGAATAAGTAATTCCGTAACTGATAGTACCTCTCAGATAGCGCAAGACCCTTTCTAGTGCATGCCAATGATCATCACCCGGGTTGGACATGAACCTACTCAGTTTGCTCACAGCAAAAGAGATATCTGGTCTTGTAGCGCTAGCTAAGTACATGAGTGAACCGACAATTTGAGAGTATCTTAATTGATCTCTCATTTCTTTCTTGTTCTTTCTGAGTGTCACGCTGGGATCATAAGGATTTGGAGAAGGCTTGCTATCCATAAAACCGAATCGGTTCAAGACCTTCTCAACATAGTGAGATTGCGTTAATGTAATCCCACTCTCATCCTTAATAAGTTTGATGTTTAGAATTACATCGGCTTCTCCCAGATCTTTCATGTCAAAACTTTTTGATAGAAAAGACTTGACCTCATTAATTGCATTAATGTTTGTACCAAAGATCAGCATGTCGTCCACATACAAACATAATATGACACTATTTCCCCCACCATGGCGATAGTAAACACACCTATCAGCCTCGTTAATGACAAATCCTACAGAATTCAAAGTTCTTTCAAACTTCTCATGCCATTGCTTAGGTGCCTGTTTCAGACCATACAAAGATTTTAACAACTTGCACACCTTTCTCTCTTCACCCTTTACCACAAACCCGTCAGGCTGATCCATATAGATCTCCTCCTCCAACTCTCCATTGAGAAAAGCTGTCTTTACATCCATTTGATGAATGATAAGACCATAAGAGGCAGCCAAGGAAAGTAACACTCGAATGGTGGTCATTCTAGCAACGGGTGAATAGGTGTCAAAGTAATCTTCGCCTTCTTTCTGAGTGTAGCCCTTGGCCACTAGCCGCGCCTTGTATTTATCAATAGTACCATCAGGCTTTAACTTCTTTTTGAACACCCACTTACAGCCCACAGGTTTACAACCATATGGTCTATCAGTTAGTTCCCAAGTTCCATTAGAAAAAATTGAGTCCATCTCATTATGAACAGCTTCTTTGCAATCATCTACATCCGGAGATGCATATGCTTCTGCAATCGTCTTGGGTGTGTCGTCCACAAGGTATACAATGAAATCATCACCAAAGGATTTTGCAATCCTTTGTCTCTTGTTCCTTCTAGGAACTTCATTGTTATCCTTCTCAAGGACTTCCTCATGTGATTGTTCGAAATATTCATCAGTTGTACTAGATTCAGGAATAATTTCAGAAGAAAATCTAGCAATGCTATGCATATCTTTCATAGGAAATATGTTCTCAAAAAATGTTGCATCACGAGATTCCATTATAGTATCAACATGCATATCAGGTACTTCAGATTTTACCACTAAAAACCTATAAGCAATGCTCCGTTGAGCATACCCTAGAAAGACACAATCCACTGTGTTTGGTCCAAGTTTGCGTTTCTTAGGAATAGGAATATTGACCTTTGCCAAACATCCCCAAGTGCGCAAATAAGAAAGTGATGGTTTTCTCCCAACCCACTCCTCATAAGGGGTTTTCTCTTTATTATTGTTGGGAACTCTATTCAGGACATGACATGAAGTCAATAGAGCCTCCCCCCACCATGCCTTCGATAAACCAGCAGTGTCTAACATGGCATTCACCAAGTCAGTCAAAGTGCGGTTTTTCCTCTCGGCCACTCCATTTGATTGAGGTGAATAGGGAGGCGTCCTCTCATGAATAATACCATGTTCCTCACAAAATTCATCAAAAACTTTTGGAAAATACTCTCCACCACGATCGGACCTAAGACGCTTGATCTTTCTCTCTAGTTGATTTTCAACTTCAGCTTTATAGATTTTAAAGTAGTCTAATGCTTCATCTTTAGTTTGCAACAAATAAACATAGCAAAATCTAGTCGCATCATCAATCAAAGTCATGAAATATCTCTTTCCACCTTTTGTCAACACACCATTCATCTCACAAAGATCAGAATGTATGAGTTCTAGAGGTGCCAAGTTTCTCTCCTCGGCAGCCTTATGAGGCTTTCGAGGTTGCTTAGATTGCACACAACTATGGCACTTAGAACCTTTGGCAACTGTGAAGTTCGGAATTAAACTCATGCTGGATAGCCGAGACATTAAACCAAAATTAATATGACATAAACGAGAGTGCCAAATACTTGCATCATCATTAACACTAGCACAAATTTGGTTTATTGACTTATTGCAAAAATCTGAAAGAGAAAAGCGGAACAAGCCTCCGCACTCATAGCCTTTTCCTATAAATTGTCCAAATCTTGACACGATTACTTTATTGGACTCTAAAACTACCTTAAATCCATCTCGACATAGAAGGGAGCCGCTAACTAGATTCTTGTTCATAGTAGGGACATGCTGCACGTTCCTTAGTTGCACGATCTTTCCCGAAGTAAACTTCAGATCCACCGTGCCAATGCCACGAACAGAAGCATGTGACCCATTCCCCATTAGGACGGAAGAATCCCTTGCGACCTGATACGAAGTAAACAGGGAGATGTCAGCACACACATGAACGTTAGCACCCGAATCAATCCACCACGAAGATGATTGAAATACTGAAAGCACAATAGGTAAATTACCATACCCATCGGTATTGCTAGCGGTCACCATGTTGAAAGTCTTGGAGCTTGTTTTCCCTCTGCGGTCTGCACGTTCAGGGCATTCCTTGGAAAAGTGTCCAGGCTTCCCACAGGCGTAGCACTCTAGCTCAGCCTTGTTGAACTTCTTCTTCTTGAAGGTAGTAGTCTTGGTAGGCTTGTTGGAAACAGGTTTGTTCTTCCCTTTGTTCTTGTTCTGTGGGTACCTCTACACCATGTTAGCAGTAGGCTGAACCTCACCTCCTTTTTCAGTGGTATCTTTAGCCCGAGCTTTTTCTTCAACATCAAGAGATGCAATCAGATTTTCAACTGATATCTCCTGTCTCTTATGCTTCAGAGTTGTGGCGAAATTCCTCCATGAAGGAGGCAACTTTGCAATCATGCACCCAGCCACGAATTTGTCGGGTAGAACACACTTAAGGAGTTCAAGTTCCTTCACAATGCACTGTATCTCATGAGCTTGTTCAACCACAGAACGGTTATTCTCCATCTTGTAGTCATGAAAACTCTCCATGATGTATAGTTCACTGCCTGCATCTGTTGCACCGAATTTTGCATTCATTGCATCCCACAAAATTTTTCTGTCGTTTATGTGCATGTACACATCACACAGACGGTCAGCAAGAACACTCAGAATGCATCCCACAAACATAGTATTGGCTTCCTGTAATTTTCTCCGATCTTCGTCGGTCATTCCCTCTGGAGCACCAACACTAGCGTGGAAAACTTTCAGAGCAGTAAGCCAGAGCGTGGTCTTCACCTGCCACCTCTTAAAGTGCACACCGGTAAACTTATCCGGCCTCAGTGCATCAGCGAATCCAGCCATAGTTAACTCAGGAAATTGCCTACAATTAGGTTTTTGGATTGTTGGAAAATTAGGCAAGTTCATGATTAATTACAGTAAATAATTCATGACTAGAAGAGATACTAGCATGCAACAATCTAGCAAACTAGAAGAACAGCAAGACATGCATAACAGCAGCAAACACATAACAGTAGTTGTAGAAGCAGACATGAACAGAGGATGTTGGACATACTGATCGTTAGCTATTCTGGGTGCGACAGTGTTGATGACAATGTTGGCGACGATCTGCTGCTGACGGCGATGAATACGACGATGAGTAGCACCGCCCGACTTGGACGGAAGACGACCCGTGATGACGAATTTGAGCAGTCGCGCACAGCGCTTCCCAAAAACCTAATTCGTCCTCTCCCGGTGCAGGATCGCAAAGACGAAAGGTTTCGGAGACCTTCTCTCCCACGCGCCGATGCACGCCGGCGTTTGGGATGGAGTAGACTACGATGGCGGCGCAAGTTGTGAGATGAGGCAAAACCATAGGTGTTTTTCGGTGTGTCTCTGGCCGCAGCCGGTAGCTGTATATATATTAGGACCAGAGGCGGTATTGTGTCGCGACCACAATCCCAAACCGACTCGGTTTCTAATTCGTATACTTACCGGACAAGAAATCAAAAGAAACTTGTCTGCCAAGACATAAAAATAAAATGGCAAAAGGAAGCTGCGCTCCTGCAAGGATACGGAGCGGATTTCGGCGGACCAGTCACGCGCATGTCGCATGTACGCGCCGCCTCGCCTCGCCACGGCCCGGCCCGGCCCGTCCAGGCCAGGCCAGGCGAGGCGAGGCGAGGCGAGCGAGCGCGCGCGTGTGGTTTTCCCTTTCTCTTCTCACACATCACTTAGAGTGGTAGAGAGAACCCACTATATAAAGAGGTCCAACTCTTGTTCAACTTCCAAGGTGGGACTAAACTTAGCACCACCACTTGCCATTTTACACATGGGCTTTGAGATTTCAGAAATTGCTATGGGCCTAGCCCATTAATTCTAACAATCCCCCACCAGATCTCAAATACCCATTTAGAGATTTGCCTTCTCTCACCACTAGTTTAATATACCAGTGTTTCAGCAGAGACTGTTAAGTTGAACTTCTGCCTAGAACTTTAAGCTACATCCATTCACAACTTGAGAATGGACTATGCCTTGAATTGCTAGTTTTGTGTGAATTGGTTTCACTCAAAGTCTTAACCAGTACCTGACCGCCAGTAGGCTACCCCGCGGTTTGGAGCTTATACGTCATACTCCCTGGTCTCTTCGTGAGTTTACTAGAGATCACCCAAATCTCATAGACTGCGACGTTTACAGTCAGAACTCATATAGGTGTGTTCTTTCAAGACTGCTCTGTAGGATAGCATCTTTGCTAATTATAGCTAATAGAACCACATTAAGGCATGTTGCCGACCTGCCTTACAGATCTGTGCCTTACAGCTCTGAGAGTTTTGCATCTTCACTTGGAGACGATCATAAGTTATTACTCTCCTCAGTTAACTAATAGCTTGTTCTTCCCAGATCCTAATTCACGGGATCTCCGATCACAAAGGTTGGGTTACTACTATGGTGTAACATCTATGGGTCTCATACCCATCTCCCTCGATGCAATATCTATCACATTTCATGATAGTCCCTTTGTAAAGGGATCTGCCAGGATTTTGTCTGTTTGTATATACGTAACAGTTATTACTCCGGAGTTTCTCAACTTCCTGACAGACTTCAAACGTCTTTTCACGTGTCTTGATGACTTTGCATTATCTTTAGAATTGTTCACTTTAGCGATAACCGTTTGGTTATCACAATTCATAAGAATAGCCTGTACAGGTTTTTCAACAACCAGCAAGTCCATCAAGAGCTCACGCAGCCATTCTGCCTCAACAGTAGCTGTGTCCAAAGCAGTTAATTCTGCTTCCATAGTTGACCTCGTCAATATGGTTTGCTTGCAAGACCTCCATGACACTGCGCCACCACCATGAGTAAATAGATACCCACTTGTTGCGTAAAGTACATCAACGTCGGAGATCCAATTTGAATCACTATATCCTTCTAGCACAGCAGGATGCCGTGAATAAGTAATTCCGTAACTGATAGTACCTCTCAGATAGCACAAGACCCTTTCTAGTGCATGCCAATGATCATCACCCGGGTTGGACATGAACCTACTCAGTTTGCTCACAGCAAAAGAGATATCTGGTCTTGTAGTGCTAGCTAAGTACATGAGTGAACCGACAATTTGAGAGTATCTTAATTGATCTCTCATTTCTTTCTTGTTCTTTCTGAGTGTCACGCTGGGATCATAAGGATTTGGAGAAGGCTTGCTATCCATAAAACCGAATCGGTTCAAGACCTTCTCAACATAGTGAGATTGCGTTAATGTAATCCCACTCTCATCCTTAATAAGTTTGATGTTTAGAATTACATTGGCTTCTCCCAGATCTTTCATGTCAAAACTTTTTGATAGAAAAGACTTGACCTCATTAATTGCATTAATGTTTGTACCAAAGATCAGCATGTCGTCCACATACAAACATAATATGACACTATTTCCCCCACCATGGCGATAGTAAACACACCTATCAGCCTCGTTAATGACAAATCCTACAGAATTCAAAGTTCTTTCAAACTTCTCATGCCATTGCTTAGGTGCCTGTTTCAGACCATACAAAGATTTTAACAACTTGCACACCTTTCTCTCTTCACCCTTTACCACAAACCCGTCAGGCTGATCCATATAGATCTCCTCCAACTCTCCATTGAGAAAAGCTGTCTTTACATCCATTTGATGAATGATAAGACCATAAGAGGCAGCCAAGGAAAGTAACACTCGAATGGTGGTCATTCTAGCAACGGGTGAATAGGTGTCAAAGTAATCTTCGCCTTCTTTCTGAGTGTAGCCCTTGGCCACTAGCCGCGCCTTGTATTTATCAATAGTACCATCAGGCTTTAACTTCTTTTTGAACACCCACTTACAGCCCATAGGTTTACAACCATATGGTCTATCAGTTAGTTCCAAAGTTCCATTAGAAAGAATTGAGTCCATCTCATTATGGACACTTTCTTTCCAATCATCTACATCCGGAGATGCATATGCTTCTGCAATCGTCTTGGGTGTGTCGTCCACAAGGTATACAATGAAATCATCACCAAAGGATTTTGCAATCCTTTGTCTCTTATTCCTTCTAGGAACTTGATTGTTATCCTTCTCAAGGACTTCCTCATGTGATTGTTTGAAATATTCATCAGTTGTACTAGATTCAGGAATTATCTCAGAAGAAAATCTAGCAATGCTATGCATATCTTTCATAGGAAATATGTTCTCAAAAAATGTTGCATCACGAGATTCCATTATAGTATCAACATGCATATCAGGTACTTCAGATTTTACCACTAAAAACCTATAAGCAATGCTCCGTTGAGCATACCCTAGAAAGACACAATCCACTATCTTTGGTCCAAGTTTGCGTTTCTTAGGAATAGGAATATTGACCTTTGCCAAACATCCCCAAGTGCGCAAATAAGAAAGTGATGGTTTTCTCCCAACCCACTCCACATAAGGGGTTTTCTCTTTATTATTGTTGGGAACTCTATTCAGGACATGACATGAAGTCAATAGAGCCTCCCCCCACCATGCCTTAGATAAACCGGCAGTGTCTAACATGGCATTCACCAAGTCAGTCAAAGTGCGGTTTTTCCTCTCGGCCACTCCATTTGATTGAGGTGAATAGGGAGGCGTCCTCTCATGAATAATACCATGTTCCTCACAAAATTCATCAAAAACTTTTGGAAAATACTCTCCACCACGATCGGACCTAAGACGCTTGATCTTTCTCTCTAGTTGATTTTCAACTTCAGCTTTATAGATTTTAAAGTAGTCTAATGCTTCATCTTTAGTTTGCAACAAATAAACATAGCAAAATCTAGTCGCATCATCAATCAAAGTCATGAAATATCTCTTTCCACCTTTTGTCAACACACCATTCATCTCACAAAGATCAGAATGTATGAGTTCTAGAGGTGCCAAGTTTCTCTCCTCGGAAACCTTATGAGGCTTTCGAGGTTGCTTAGATTGCACACAACTATGGCACTTAGAACCTTTGGCAACTGTGAAGTTCGGAATTAAACTCATGCTGGATAGCCGAGACATTAAACCAAAATTAATATGACATAAACGAGAGTGCCAAATACTTGCATCATCATTAACACTAGCACAAATTTGGTTTATTGACTTATTGCAAAAATCTGAAAGAGAAAAGCGGAACAAGCCTCCGCACTCATAGCCTTTTCCTATAAATTGTCCAAATCTTGACACGATTACTTTATTGGACACTAAAACTACCTTAAATCCATCTCGACATAGAAGGGAGCCGCTAACTAGATTCTTGTTCATAGTAGGGACATGCTGCACGTTCCTTAGTTGCACGATCTTTCCCGAAGTAAACTTCAGATCCACCGTGCCAATGCCACGAACAGAAGCATGTGACCCATTCCCCATTAGGACGGAAGAATCCCTTGCGACCTGATACGAAGTAAACAGGGAGATGTCAGCACACACATGAACGTTAGCACCCGAGTCAATCCACCACGAAGATGATTGAAATACTGAAAGCACAATAGGTAAATTACCATACCCATCAGTATTGCTAGCGGTCACCATGTTGAAAGTCTTGGAGCTTGTTTTCCCTCTGCGGTCTGCACGTTCAGGGCATTCCTTGGAAAAGTGTCCAGGCTTCCCACAGGCGTAGCACTCTAGCTCAGCCTTGTTGAACTTCTTCTTCTTGAAGGTAGTAGTCTTGGTAGGCTTGTTGGAAACATGTTTGTTCTTCCCTTTGTTCTTGTTCTGTGGGTACCTCTGCACCATGTTAGCAGTAGGCTGAACCTCACCTCCTTTTTCAGTGGTATCTTTAGCCCGAGCTTTTTCTTCAACATCAAGAGATGCAATCAGATTTTCAACTGATATCTCCTGTCTCTTATGCTTCATAGTTATGGCGAAATTCCTCCATGAAGGAGGCAACTTTGCAATCATGCACCTAGCCACGAATTTGTCGGGTAGAACACACTTAAGGAGTTCAAGTTCCTTCACAATGCACTGTATCTCATGAGCTTGTTCAACCACAGAACGGTTATTCTCCATCTTGTAGTCATGAAAACTCTCCATGATGTACAGTTCACTGCCTGCATCTATTGCACCGAATTTTGCATTCAGTGCATCCCACAAAATTTTTCCGTCGTTTATGTGCATGTACACATCACACAGACGGTCAGCAAGAACACTCAGACTGCATCCCACAAACATAGTATTGGCTTCCTGGAATTTTCTCCGATCTTCGTCGGTCATTCCCTCTGGAGCACCAACACTAGCGTGGAAAACTTTCAGAGCAGTGAGCCAGAGCGTGGTCTTCACCTGCCACCTCTTAAAGTGCACACCGGTAAACTTATCCGGCCTCAGTGCATCAGCGAATCCAGCCATAGTTAACTCAGGAAATTGCCTACAATTAGGTTTTTGGATTGTTGGAAAATTAGGCAAGTTCATGATTAATTCCAGTAAATAATTCATGACTAGAAGAGATACTAGCATGCAACAATCTAGCAAACTAGAAGAACAGCAAGACATGCATAACAACAGCAAACACGTAACAGTAGCTGTAGAAGCAGACATGAACAGAGGATGTTGGACGTACTGATCATTAGCTATTATGGGTGCGACAGTGTTGATGACGATGTTGGCGACGATCTGCTGCTGACGGCGATGAATACGACGATGAGTAGCACCGCCCGACTTGGACGGAAGACGACCCGTGATGACGAATTTGAGCAGTCGCGCACAGCGCTTCCCAAAAACCTAATTCGTCCTCTCCCGGTGCAGGATCGCAAAGACGAAAGGTTCCGGAGACCTGCTTTCCCACGCGCCGATGCACGCCGGCGTTTGGGATGGAGTAGACTACGATGGCGGCGCAAGTTGTGAGATGAGGCAAAACCCTAGGTGTTTTTCGGTGTGTCTCTGGCCGCAGCCGGTACCTGTATATATATTAGGACCAGAGGCGGTATTGTTTCGCGACCACAATCCCAAACCGACTCGGTTTCTAATTCGTATACTTACCGGACAAGAAATCAAAAGAAACTTGTCTGCCAAGACATAAAAATAAAACGGCAAAAGGAAGCTGCGCTCCTGCAAGGAGACGGACCGGATTTCGGCGGACCATTCACGCGCATGTCGCATGTACGCACCGCCTCGCCTCGCCACGGCCCGGCCCGGCCCGGCCAGGCCAGGCCAGGCCAGGCCAGGCCAGGCGAGGCGAGGCGAGCGAGCGCGCGCGTGTGGTTTTCTCTTTCTCTTCTCACACATCACTTAGAGTGGTAGAGAGAACCCACTATATAAAGAGGTCCAACTCTTCTTCAACTTCCAAGGTGGGACTAAACTTAGCACCACCACTTGCCATTTTACACATGGGCTTTGAGATTTCAGAAATTGCTATGGGCCTAGCCCATTAATTCTAACAATCCCCCACCAGATCTCAAATACCCATTTAGAGATTTGCCTTCTCTCACCACTTGTTTAATATACCAGTGTTTCAGCAGAGACTGTTAAGTTGAACTTCTGCCTAGAACTTTAAGCTACATCCATTCACAACTTGACAATGGACTATGCCTTGAATTGCTAGTTGTGTGTTAACAGGTTTCACTCAAAGTCTTAACCAGTACCTGACCGCCAGTAGGCTACCCCGCGGTTTGGAGCTTAGACGTCATACTCCCTGGTCTATTCGTGAGTTTACTAGAGATCACCCAAATCTCATAGACTACGACGTTTACAGTCAGAACTCATATAGGTGTGTTCTTTCAAGACTGCTCTGTAGGATAGCATCATTGCTAATTATACCCAATAGAACCACATTAACGCATGTTGCCGACCTGCCTTACAGATCTGAGCCTTACAGCTCTGAGAGTTTTGCATCTTCACTTGGAGACGAACATAAGTTATTACTCTCCTCAGTTAACCAATAGCTTGTTCTTCCCAGATCCTAATTCACGGGATCCCCGATCACAAAGGTTGGGTTACTACTATGGTGTAACATCTATGGGTCTCATACCCATCTCCCTCGATGCAATATCTATCACATTTCGTGATAGTCCCTTTGTAAAGGGATCTGCCAGGTTTTTGTCTGTTTGTATATACGTAACAGTTATTACTCCGGAGTTTCTCAACTTCCTGACAGTCTTCAAACGTCTTTTCACGTGTCTTGATGACTTTGCATTATCTTTAGAATTGTTCACTTTAGCGATAACCTTTTGGTGATCACAATTCATAAGAATAGCCGGTACAGGTTTTTCAACAACCGGCAAGTCCATCAAGAGCTCACGTAGCCATTCTGCCACAACAGTAGCTGTGTCCAAAGCAGTTAATTCTGCTTCCATAGTTGACCTCGTCAATATGGTTTGCTTGCAAGACCTCCATGACACTGCGCCACCACCATGAGTAAATACATACCCACTTGTTGCGTAAAGTACATCAACGTCGGAGATCCAATTTGAATCACTATATCCTTCTAGCACAGCAGGATGCCCTGAATAAGTAATTCCGTAACTCATAGTACCTCTCAGATAGCGCAAGACCCTTTCTAGTGCATGCCAATGATCATCACCCGGGTTGGACATGAACCTACTCAGTTTGCTCACAGCAAAAGAGATATCTGGTCTTGTAGCGCTAGCTAAGTACAAGAGTGAACCGACAATTTGAGAGTATCTTAATTGATCTCTCATTTCTTTCTTGTTCTTTCTGAGTGTCACGCTGGGATCATAAGGTGTTGGAGAAGGCTTGCTATCCATAAAACCGAATCGGTTCAATACCTTCTCAACATAGTGAGATTGCGTTAATGTAATCCCACTCTCATCCTTAATAAGTTTGATGTTTAGAATTACATCGGCTTCTCCCAGATCTTTCATGTCAAAACTTTTTGATAGAAAAGACTTGACCTCATTAATTGCATTAATGTTTGTACCAAAGATCAGCATGTCGTCCACATACAAACATAATATGACACTATTGCCCCCACCATGGCGATAGTAAACACACCTATCAGCCTCGTTAATGACAAATCCTGCAGAAGTCAAAGTTCTTTTAAACTTGTCATGCCATTGCTTAGGTGCCTGTTTCAGACCATACAAAGATTTTAACAACTTGCACACCTTTCTCTCTTCACCCTTTACCACAAACCCGTCAGGCTGATCCATATAGATCTCCTCCTCCAACTCTCCATTGAGAAAAGCTGTCTTTACATCCATTTGATGAATGATAAGACCATAAGAGGCAGCCAAGGAAAGTAACACTCGAATGGTGGTCATTCTAGCAACGGGTGAATAGGTGTCAAAGTAATCTTCGCCTTCTTTCTGAGTGTAGCCCTTGGCCACTAGCCGCGCCTTGTATTTATCAATAGTACCATCAGGCTTTAACTTCTTTTTGAACACCCACTTACAGCCCATAGGTTTACAACCATATGGTCTATCAGTTAGTTCCCAAGTTCCATTAGAAAGAATTGAGTCCATCTCATTATGAACAGCTTCTTTCCAATCATCTACATCCGGAGATGCATATGCTTCTACAATCGTCTTGGGTGTGTCGTCCACAAGGTATACAATGAAATCATCACCAAAGGATTTTGCAATCCTTTGTCTCTTGTTCCTTCTAGGAACTTCATTGTTATCCTTCTCAAGGACTTCCTCATGTGATTGTTCGAAATATTCATCAGTTGTACTGATCATTAGCTATTATGGGTGCGACAGTGTTGATGACGATGTTGGCGACGATCTGCTGCTGACGGCGATGAATACGACGATGAGTAGCACCGCCCGACTTGGACGGAAGACGACCCGTGATGACGAATTTGAGCAGTCGCGCACAGCGCTTCCCAAAAACCTAATTCGTCCTCTCCCGGTGCAGGATCGCAAAGACGAAAGGTTCCGGAGACCTGCTCTCCCACGCGCCGATGCACGCCGGCGTTTGGGATGGAGTAGACTACGATGGCGGCGCAAGTTGTGAGATGAGGCAAAACCCTAGGTGTTTTTCGGTGTGTCTCTGACCGCAGCCGGTAGCTGTATATATATTAGGACCAGAGGCGGTATTGTGTCGTGATCACAATCCCAAACCGACTCGGTTTCTAATTCGTATACTTACCGGACAAGAAATCAAAAGAAACTTGTCTGCCAAGACATAAAAATAAAACGGCAAAAGGAAGCTGCGCTCCTGCAAGGAGACGGACCGGATTTCGGCGGACCATTCACGCGCATGTCGCATGTACGCCTCGCTCCAGGCCAGGCCAGGCCAGGCGAGCGAGCGCGCGCGTGTGGTTTTCTCTTTCTCTTCTCACACATCACTTAGAGTGGTAGAGAGAACCCACTATATAAAGAGGTCCAACTCTTCTTCAACTTCCAAGGTGGGACTAAACTTAGCACCACCACTTGCCATTTTACACATGGACTTTGAGATTTCAGAAATTGCTATGGGCCTAGCCCATTAATTCTAACAGTTACACCATTCAGTCTAGCCAGCCGGCGCTTGCATGCAGCTGAGGTGTCGTCACGAGCTCCTAGCAGCCAGGGTCCCTCGTCAAGGGAGCACACCACCATGTTTTTTTTATGTTGACAGAAGAGCTGCCAAATCCATTGATTAGATAGGAGAATTACAAACGAAAGTACCAAGTCGGAGGCATCCAGCAGACCCTAGTGCAAGAGAGAAACAACAAAAGGAGAAAGAAGAGAACAAAATTATATGTTACAACGCATGTTCAGCCGGGATCAAAAGGAATAGCAGCTCCAGCCAGGTTCCACATGATGATTTCATATCTTAAAAATCGCTTCAAGCCATTGGAATTTATTTCAGCAAGCTGGAAGACCCGTCTATTGCGTTCGCTCAATATTTCCCAAGAAGTTAGCTAGAGAGGAGAGATGAATCCTTTTCTCTTGCCACTTTGTGAGTAGCAGCACCGGACCATTTGGAAATTCAGATCATCCCATTGACCTGGTCGAAGCGAAGGACAGCCTGTCTTCTCAGCCCAAATTCCCATGCTTTATTGCGTAAGAATGTGTAAGGATGTTTCGAGGCTTCGGTGACAGACTGGACAAAAATAATCGTTTGTCTAGCCGTGAGGATTCCACCAAGAGCAGCCGTCCACAAAAAGAGGCGGCATTTTGCAGAAGCCCAGCCGCTCCAAATGGCGTCTCAGCCGCCCCATAGAATTGTAAGCGATATGCCGAGTGGGTGGTGCAGTTTCCGTCAGGCGATAATCTCCAATGAATAGCATCTGCCCGATCAGGGTTTAGCACAACATCGGTGAATTTTTAGGCGAGTTCGATGAGCTCTGGCAGCATGTCTTGGGATAGCCCTGTGTCGAGATCAAGCAACCAGCGCTCATTGTTCAGTGCCTCATGAACCGATATGTTACTCGAGACCTTTTACAATACACCATGTGAATATGGGCCATTTATTTTTTTGCTTGAACCGCCCAGATGAGGCAATGCTACATTTTTTAGTATATCTTGTGGCAGGCACATTTTCGGTATACCAATATGTTGACATCAGATTTTGGCACGGTCAAGAACTTAATTAAGATGGTCTCAAATGGAGAAGTGCTCAAAGTGAGAAAGTTCCGTATCGTCAAAAGGAGAAACTTTAATATTTGGGCCATAGCCATCCGGTCTCATCTTTAAAGCCGAAGTTGTGTTTGAAGTACTCAGATTTTGTATTCAGAATACTATTCGGCTCATTACGCCACCAAGATGGCCTCATATGAGAAATGTGTCTACACGGATTGTCTTCGTCTCGTCGAAACGATTGATTTTGATATAAAAAATGCCAAATCGGAGTTCGTATGCAAAAGTTAGAGGCAAAACAGTGTGCTGCAAAATTTTAGCCCGGAAGTTCCGGGCGAAACTTCCGGGCTAAACCGAAAGTTTGCACGTGGTGCGCCCCGAAAACTGAAATTTTAATATTATTTGCAGATTTTTGGGGCCGATTTCGACATCAAGATGACCTCGGATGAAAAAGTGATCAACCGAAGAGTTTTTATCCATTGCAAGATCTACAACTTTGCTTTTTGGACCATCGCGATCCGAGGCCATGTGCGACCTGCAGGAGCTGTACAAGAGGGCTACCTGATGTAATTTTAGCCTAGAAGTTCCGGGCTGACCGGAAGTTCTGGCCCTCGTATTCAGAATTAGGTTAAATTTTGATGTTTTGAACGGGATTTGGGTCCTTTTCTTATACGAAAAGTCCTGCCGCCTCATATATATGTAAGGGGTGACAGCCGATTGAATAACAACAGACAATCGAACAATCAATCTACTTTTTACCCTAGTTTTACATCTCTCCCTTGTTCTTTCTCTCTCGTTCTTCGTTCGTTCTTCATTGAAGGGCAGCGATCATCGAGGCTCTAGGGGCGGGCAAACCGACCTAGGGCAGCCCATAGCCGCCGCGCGTCCAGACGGGGTCCCTCCCGGGCGCATGGAGTTTCGGGTCCTCAAAAGCACCCGCCGGATTGCTTGCGTACCACGCTTGCGGATGGGTCTCCTTCGGCGTGAGCTGCGGTGCATCACCCTCGGTGTTGGAGGTACACGGTGACGTGTTCGTGTGCGAACACACTTTTTGGCGACTCCGCTGGGGACGAAGCTTTGAACGGTCTCCGGCCCGTTCTTGCTATGAAGAGATCGTCATCTAGGGTTTGCAATCTACAAAGGTAATATGAATACTCAATTCACATACGTAGATGCAAAGAATGCATATGTTGTTGCTAGATCATCTAATGAGCATAATGTATCGGCTAGCCCTAGATTTATCAATCATGCATCTTATTATGTGGAAGAGCCGATGCAACAAAATCTTCATGCTTCTACCTCATATAATTTTAGCAACATGAAAAATATGCATTCCAACTCCCATGCATCGGCAACCCCAAAAATTCATATGCCGATGTACAACATGATGAGTTCGGTTAATCAAGTTGAAACACCCCATGTAGGAACTTTCAATGGCATGCAACATAGTGTTTCATCTTTTTATTCATCGGCAAATAATTTGCAACATGTTAATCCAAACATGCCGGTGGATATGGGAATTGGCCATGCTACCACTAGTTATTCGGCCAATTACCCTCAAACATCATATGCTACACCCCATGTTACTAATTTTTCGGCACCATATGCAACTATATGTATTCATAATTCGGATTCGCACCTTCATGCTAATAGCCGAATAAGTGAAAGTTCTATAGGATCACATGCGTCTTCACCTAGCATTGTAGCATACAATGTTTTCCTTGCACAATTACAGAATTTCGGTGACATCTCGTTACCGAAAGAGTCTCAAAGTATTGGGGGGTGGGGTAATCCGATGAAGATTGGGCTGAAATTGGGCGAAAAAAGCTTAAAGATAGCCTAGCTGCAATGTTTGCTGAATTTAGACAAGAACAAGCAACCTTGCGAATCAAAGAAATAAAGAGTGGTGATTCGGATAACAAAGTTAATTCGGTTATTGAAAAGACCGAATCAAATATTAAGTTCAAGTAACGCAACCATCATGCTTCCCCAACGTATTTGAAGAGGTATGTCTAGCAAGTGATTTACCCATCTTATAATTTGGTTGCAATTTTATTGTTGATGCTTCTATAAGAAAAATTCTGATAAGTAATTTTGAAAGACCAACGGTGAGGGGTAATTTACGTGATAGCAATAAAATTGTTACGAAGCATATCGGTTAATACATTGTACCATTCAAAGAGACCAATAGCAACAAAATTGTTTCAAAGCATATCGGTCAATACATTGTACCATTCAAAGGGACCGATAGTGACTTATTATTGAAGCCAAAGTTTTTCCCGTTGCTTTATTTAGAGTTCATATCTAATTGGGTAGCTTTGTTTTCTTCATACTTGGCTTATGCATGGTCTCAATTGAGACATGTATGTTCTAACTGCTTTGATTTTAGAAGTTTAAAGCCAATGTTAAATTCTTTTGAGAAATCCGATGCTAATATTATATCTTATCCAAAGACGTCAGAGATAGAGTGCAAAACACAATGCATAGCCGAATGGCACACCAAGATCGGCTAGAAAACAAAAGGTATACCTTAGATTCAAATATGTGTGATCAAATATATGATTTGTTGTTAAAAAATAATTACATTAGAATTTTTGATGACCATGCTAAGCTATCTATCCAAGGAAGAATATATTGTAAGTTGCATGATTCGTTCAAGCATAGTATTAAGGACTGCAACATGTTTTGTCAAATAGTTAAATCGGCCATTGATAAAGGAGGATTTAAATTTGTTGAGACACCTAGAGATGACGAGTCTATTCCAATTGGTCCCGATGGAAAATGGTTTCTGCATCGGCTGCTTCAAACCGATCCATTTAAAGAGAAGGTAAAAACTATAGGTGATGGGATCAAGCTTTCAAGTAATCAAGTTGTTGAAGAGCACAATGAACATAATCTTGAGGGAGAGAATTCCATTGAAGCTACAATGAAGGCACCAAGGACTGGGGGCAACAAGAAAATCCAAAGATCGATGCAAGTCAAGACAAAGGAGATAAAGGCTGCAATAAGCACAAGCGCAAGAAATCCAAAGTCACTTTTACACAATTATTAGACAAATACCAAAAAAAGAGTGAAGAGAAAAATGCTTATCGGCTAACTAATGGAAAAGCATCAAGATTACCCCCTAGGCGCAAACCTGAGGATCGGTATTGGCAAAATGAGAATTCTAATGCGGTATATTCATATCCATATTTTGTGCCGCCAATGCTAATGCCATGGATACCTTCCTATGATCATGTAAATCCATATCCATCGTGGGACAGGTATGATATAAGGGCGCATTCTTCATCTTATTTTAGACCATCTCACAAACATTATGCAGCTCCAAAAAGATCAACATTTGAACAATCACATGTCAAAGACTGTTTCAATCATAAGGAATTGGTCCGGAGCACAAGGAAGAATAAGGAGGTGGTTGAGAAAGTCTACCACATCAAAAGAGATGGTCGTAATATTGCCACTTCAGATATTATCTCAAATGAAAAAGATCCAATTAAAGTGTTGACTTTGGCTACAAAAGGCAATGAGGCAAGTCAATCAAGTGCCAAATATGAAGGGAAGAAGTTGAGAGTGCATAAGGTAAAACAAGAATTGCCATTACTTCAAAGAAAATTGCAGCCGGGGTGCCCACTCGGCTTATTGTATTGGCAAAAGAAGAAGTTGCAAAAGCTTAGTGCAGAAGAACTTGAAAAGAGAAACATGGCATGGGTTCCCAAAGGAGGTACTCAAAATAAGAATTATTTGCAAACTTCCATTACAAGAAGTGCGGCAAAGATGAAGAAGGAAAAGACTGAAAACCATGAAGGGCCAAGCCGAAGGTTTCAAAATCTTTCGGTCCACACATTATCCATTTACTTCAACTATGTCATTGATGCCTATGCCATGGAATTCGTCATTAGGTATGATTGGTTACGCTCAATGGGTGTATTTTAATCCATGGATGCAATATAATTTCTTACATCATGAAAGGGTATTACCAAATCATCATATGTTTGATTAGCTTCACTTTTATTGCAAATCTACATGGCCGATATATACTTATCGTCCTAAGCACATAAAATGGCCGATGGAGTGTTGACATCGTCCTTAGAAAAAGCATCGTGCAAGTTATTTTTCGGCAGACAAGTTTGCCGAAAAAAGGGGGGCATGTGTTGACACCAGATTTTGGCACGGCCAAGAACTTAATTAAGATTGCCTCAAATGGAGAAGTGCTCAAAGTGAGAAAGTTCCATCTCTAAAGCACATAAAAGGAGAAACGAAGTTATGTTTGAAGTACTCAGATTTTGTATTCAGAATACTATTCGGCTGATTACGCCACCAGGATGGCCTCATATGAGAAAGGTGTCTACACGGATTGTCTTCGCCTCATCGAAACGATTGATTATGATATAAAAAACATCTAAATCGGAGTTCGTATGCAAAAGTTAGAGGCAAAACAGTGTGCTGCAAAATTTTAGCCCGGAAGATCCGGGCGAAACTTCCGGGGAGGTTTCGGCTAAACCGAAAGTTTGCACACGGTGCACCCCGAAAACTGAAATTTTAATATTATTTGCAGATTTGCAGGGACGATTTCGACATCAAGATGACCTCGGATGAAAAAGTGATCAACTGAAGAGTTTTTTTCCATTGCAAGATCTACAACTTTGCTTTTTGGACCATCGCGATTCGAGGCCATGTGCGACCTGCAGGAGCTGTTTAAGAGGGCTACTTGATGTAATTTTATCCTGGAAGTTTCGGCCTCCGTATTCCAAATTAGGTTAACTTTTGATGTTTTGGACGGGATTTGAGTCATTTTCTTGTACGGAAAGTCCAGCCGCCTCATATATATGTAAGGAGTGATGGTCGATTGAATAACAACATACAATCGAACAATCAATCTACTTTTTGTCCTAGTTTTACATCTGTCCCTTGTTCTTTCTCTCTCGTTCTTCGTTCGTTCTTCGTGGAAGGGCATCGATCCTCGAGGTTCTAGGGGCGGGCGAGCCGACCTAGGGCAGCCCATTGCCGCCGTGAGTCCAGACAGGGTCCCTCCCGGACGCATGGGGTTTCGGGTCCTCAAATGCACCCGCCGGATTGCTTGCGTACCGCGCTTCCGGACGGGTCTCCTTCGGCATGAGCTGCGGTGCATCAGCCTCGGCGTTGGAGGTACACGGTGACGTGTTCGTGTTCATCGAATCCACAAGGCTGGGCTGTTCATTTGGCGACGCCGAAGTCTTTGGGAAAAATAATTGGCGACGCCAGACACTCGCCATCGACAGCGGCTGTCCTAGCCAGCAGTCCTCAGCAGATGCCCTGGCCATTTGTTGTTGCCATCGAACCTATGGGAAGTGAAGTGGCTCACCAAGGCAGACGAAAGGCGACCCGACGCTCCGGCCGCATGCCCTGTCGCCGAGGTGGTGTTTCTCTGTGTTTGCAGTGACGGGGCATAGAGGAATGATAGGCGAATAGGAATGAGATGGAATTGTGATTAATTACATTATTTTCTTAATGTGTGATTAATTCCCCAACAGTCAATTACCGAAATGTCCTACAACAACAAAAATCTGATATTAATATTGACCATTGGATCAGTTATATACTACCCACTATTTTTGGTAGTACGATGTACCGTAAAAATTCTCTATTCCCGATGGAAGTCACATATAGCGAAGGTTCAATTTCCTTGGGAACCAGCCCCTTAAGCCATTTGTGGTGCTAGAACTTAGCGGTTGCCCAGTCCCCAAGCGAGATATCCGTCACTGTGTTTAAGAGTTCGCAATCCACATCATCGCAGGGGAGGTTAAAGCATACCCATGGCCTATTGGGCTCCCTCCATGCGAGCCACTTCCATGCACGCCCAAATTTGAGGAGGTCTAGGACACCTAGACCACCCAGGTATCTCGGCCGGCACACTGTGGCCCATTGTACCGTACAATGGCCGCCGTTGCTGGTTCCTTCACCTCGCCATAACCAAGCACGGCAGCGTTGTATAATTCTCTTTAGCACCCAGGTCGGCAGGTTTGTGAAGAG
Organism: Triticum urartu; assembly: GCF_056163025.1. Classification (NCBI taxonomy): domain Eukaryota; kingdom Viridiplantae; phylum Streptophyta; class Magnoliopsida; order Poales; family Poaceae; genus Triticum; species Triticum urartu. Next base: position 25,923,870 of record NC_141875.1, read on the forward strand.
TTTGCATATGGGAAAGTAGTGGATGAACCCAGCTCACTGCACCCACGCTACACTCACACAAGAAAACATACTAAAACATTTCAAAAAAATCTGAAACTTTGTGGAATTATCATCAATAAATGTTAGAGAGGGTTGCTACCTCTTGAACACTGCGTTGGTTTTCCCCGAAGAGGAAGGGATGATGCAGCAAAGTAGCGTAAGTATTTCCCTCAATTTTTGAGAACCAAGGTATCAATCCAGTAGGAGGTTAGGCACGAGTCCCTCATACCTGCACAAAACAAATAAATCCTCGCAACCAACATGAATAGGGGTTGTTAATCCCTACACGGGCACTTACGAGACACTACAGGAATCAGCTACTTTGCCGGCATGAACGGCGGACGGCAAAGGCCTTTGCCGTCAGCCGCGGACGGCAAAAGGCTCCGGCAAAGTAGGCTTTGGTAAACAGCTACTTTGCCGTCTGCTACTGACGGCAAAGTCTTTGCCGTCTGCGGCGGACGGCAAAGAGAGCGCGGCAGACGGCAAAGAAGGCGGACGGCAATAATTGCGCTGTCAGTCCGTTAAGTGGCTAACGGCAGGCCTTTGCCATCCGCCGCTGACGGCACAATTGCTAGGGTCTTTGCCGTCTGCCGTATGATGTCATCTACACGTCACTACATGGCAGGTTCTTTGCCGTCTGCCACTGATGGCAAAGTCTTTGCCGTCTGCCACTGTAGGCAAACTGACCAAATGGGTCAGCTCCCAGGAAGCACAGCTGGATGCCACGTGTCTTCTTTGCCGTCCGCGGCAGACGACAAAGAGCCCGTTGCCGTGGGTGGCAGACGGCAAAGAGCCTGCATATTGGCTCTTTTATCAGTTTTTTATTAAATCCAACAATTTTCATCACAAATATATATGACATATATAGATATATTTCAAAAGGCCATTACAGAGCAAACATATAAGATATCCAACACATAACTTCATCGTTCAACATAGAGGCATCCAACCATATATATTACAATAGTTTCATCCAACGATACATGCATAGTTCAACGATACAAAAGAAACAGAGAAAGGGATAAGGAGCACTCCATCTATGCAAGCTTTCGTCAAGTGAATGAAATCTGCAAAATGAAAAATAAGGAAGTTAGAACAAGAAGAGTAGAACAAGAAGAAGAGTAGAACAAGCAGAAGACTAGAACAAGAAGAGTAGAACAAGAAGAAGAGTAGAACAAGAAGAGTATGTCATTTATGAGCTAACTTACGTGAAATGGATCATATATGAGCTAACTAAGTTGAAATGGGTCGTTTAAGAGCTAGCTAAGGTGAAATGGATCATTTATGAGGTAACTTAGTTGAAATGGGTCATTTATGAGCTAACTAAGGTCAAATGGATCGTTTTTGAGGTAACTAAGGTGAAATGGATCGATTTTTAGCTAACTTAGGTGAAATGGATCATTTATGAGTTAACTTAGTTGAAATGGATCGTTTTTGAGCTAACTTAGGTGAAATGGATCATTTATGAGCTAATTTAGTTGAAATGGATTTTCTTGAGCTAACTTAGGTGAAATGGATCATTTAAGAGCTAATTTAGGTGAAATGGATCGTTTTTTAGCTAACTTGGTGAAATGGATCGTTTATGAGCTAAGTTAGTTGAAATGGATCGTTTATGAGATAACCTAGGTAAGATTGGTCATTTTGGAGTTAACCTAGGTGAAATGGGTCATTTTAAAGCTAACGTACGTAAAATGGATCATTTAGGAGCTAATCTAGGTAAAATGGGTCATTTTTGAGATAACTTGGATGAACTGGATCATTTATAAGCTAACCTAGGTAAAATGGGTCATTTTAGAGCTAACTTAGGTAAAATGGTCGTCTATGAGCTAACTAAGCTAATTATGCAATTTTTGACATAAGTAAGCTAAGTACAGATCGTTTTAGAGCTAACTTAGGTAAAATGGATGGTTTTGGAGGTCAGTAAGCTTATTAAGTCATTTTGGAGGTGAAGAAGCTAAGTCTAGGTCATTATGGTAAGCATTGGAGGAAATAAAGCTAAGTCTAGGTCTTTATGCATGTGTTAAGCAAAACACTAGATAAACTTACCAAGATGTAGGAGGTGTAGGAGCGGGGTGGCTCGTGTCGGTAGCTGGAGAAGGATCGTGCGATGCTTGTCTGGAGTTACGCTGCACCAAAGATCATTTCCAATGTCTTGTTAGCATGATGACACTCAAATGTTAAGACTAGCAAGTAATGTCCATTCAAATAAAACTCACTGTGGTCCCAGGAGCAACCACTGGCATCGGTGGAGCGGTCTGACCTGTCTTCTCGCACACAGACTGCACATTTGGTTTTGACGACTCAGTCATACTAGTTAGTAATGAGACAAACACTACATGAATGTTTTGGCTAATCTGCAGAAGAAACTTACCACAAGGAGCTCGTACATGGCCCTTGCCTGCATGTCATTCCATGCCCTCTCCTCCTCCAGCATCTTTGTCGTCCTCTCCTCCAACTCCCGCTACCTCTCTGCCGCCTCCGCCAGAAGTTTCTCCGTTCTATCTCTCTCTCTCTGTATAGCAGCCTGCAACACCACTCACATGACCATTTGTAATTATCGATGGAAGCACACACAATGTAATGGAGAAAGATAAATGAGTACGTATCACTAACCTTGATGGCGAGTTGCACTGGCCGTTCACGAGGCCTTATCTCAGGAGCGGAGCTCGACTGGCGCGCCTTGATCTCCGGGAGAGTGCTAGGACAACGGATAAGTCCATCTCCAATGGCTATGGAGCCATGGGACCTCCCGCCACCAGATATCATCAACAACTCTGGATCAATGGGACCCTGGCTCGGGTTAAAGTCCTCCCCTTTCCTCGCCTTCCCCTCATCTCTATATCTCACGAGCTTGTTGTGGGAGGAGATGTTGGTGAAGTTGTTTGCATCAACGAGGTCAGACTGAGAGAAAGCCTTGACTTTCTTGAAAGAGGCAGTGTGGGCCATGGCATACAGGTCGTACTCCTCTGGCACCTTATCCGCCTTATTGTAGCGTGTCTGAAAGAGAGAAACAATGAAAATTAGTAATTAAAGGGCTCAAGCTAGCATGACGAATGAATTGCATGAATCATGAAGCAAACCACATACCCAGTTGCGCCCGAACTGATATAAGTTGGAGCTGCCTTGATGGTGTGGCACACCTTCCATTTGGGCACGTTTGTCCTTGGCCTCGTTGTGGAGGGCTAGCCATCGTTGTGAGCACCACTCATCGACCAACACCTCCCAACAATCCATCCGATCCGCACACCATCTCGGAGGCGCCTAAGTTAGCAAATAGAAACTTGAGCGCTACGGCTAAGAATTACTAAATGAAGGAACTTAAGTAGAGAAGGCCTTAAGAATTACCTTCATGTACTGCTCCTTACTCAGGAACTTATCGCGGCATGCCGGCTTGGTCTTCTTGATACCACGCAAGGCGTAGTAGTCTCGAACAGCCTACACCCGAGCCTCGTGCCATAAGTTCTGGAGTATGCGCTTGCAGACGTTCTCGATAACATGTGCCGCGTCCTCCTCGTATCCCTCCTCACACCTGTAGAATGTCTGCAATCAAATGAGACAATATTGATTAGTACAATTAATAACTAGCTAGTTGAAGATTTTTAAATGTGTAAAGGAGAAATTACCCAGAACTTTCTGATCACCATGTCTGCCCTCGTGTTGCACACGACACCGTCGATAATCTCATCCGGCGGGGCCGGGGCAGCCACGTAGTGCTCCCAGCTCAATCTAAGCTCTGGAAGCCGACCCTCACCAGGCAACGTGACAAACCTCGGGAAGTTTTGCCGGCAAAGAACTCCAAGGACGGAGTTGGGCCGGCGGACACTATGATGGTGGTCCCAACCCCTGCAACATGACAAGGCCAACACATTAGTTATTTGAAAAAACGTGAATGCACAAGGTACAAAAATATCAAATGTACTTACGTACCTCTCCCCATCAGGGAAAATCAACCACCTCTGCTCGCGGGTCACCGGCACGGACGGGAGCCGTGTAGCACCACGCTGGTAGACGGTGCCCCCCTCCTCCTCAAGATCAGTCGGCTCCCCGCCATCATCAGCATGGCCACTCGGCTCCTCGGGCTGATCCGGCCAGGTACCCCATCCGGACGTGTGCTCCTCCGGGGTCACGTGGGCCGAACTCTCGTGGGCCGAAGGCCAGTTGACCCGAGGCTCATGGGCCCAAGACCCGTGGACCGGAGGCTCGTGGACCGGAGTCCGTGTAGCCTCCTCCTCGGACGAGTCCACCCTAGAAGTCACGTGCTCGGGTGAAACGGCTGGGGGTGGCGGCGAGGAAGGCGCCGTAGCAGTCACCCTACCTCCTCTCCCACGACCACGTGCCCCACCTCCTCTCTTCCTACCTCGTGCCTGCTGGGCACCGCGGTCGACGAAGAAGGGCTCGGCGGTGTGGCCATACTATCCAGCAACGCTCGGCGGAGAGGTGCGTCTGGAATGGAAGACCTCAGACCACGCTCCCGACCAGCGCCCACCATCTTTCAACACCTGCCATGAAAAACAGTAAACGAAATTAGTACAACATAAAAAAAGACCGACATGAATAATAATATGTGTATCACTTAAGTGTATCATCATCAAGTACAACATAAAAAAATGTAATACCTGACACTACGAATAATCTCGATCAGTATCATCAATAAATGCATAATCATCATCATCACTATAATCAATGACAGGCTCATAGGGTTCATTGGCATCAACATGTGCAAGGCCACCTTGACGTAATCGGTCAAGCATTGACAGGTCATCCGCAGCAGTAACCTCTTCTTGTTCCGGCTCTTCTTGTTCCTCCTCTGGGGTGATGTCGGATTCATTGTCGCGGTCTACTTCAATGTTTTGGGGTGAAGTATAGCGGTTCTTGAAACGCTTTTTGGAAAGACGTGTCTCTTGGAAGAATTCTCCTTCATATGTGTCTGGGTTAATGTGAGGTTCATAATCCTCTTCCTTTGGGGGAGAAAGTCTAGCACGTGGCGGCACTTCATAAACGACATCCCAACCATTCAGATTTGGATTAGTTTGGCAGGCCCACGGTAGATAGAATACTTGGGTCGCCTGTTGAGCCATAATATAGACATCAGGAACATCTAAATGAGTGCTTTGGTTGATTTCAACTAGCCCTACATGTTCATGAGTCCTTCTAGTCTCCTTCGGCTGAAACCAATAACATTTGAAGACTACGACATTCGGTGGATTTTCACCATAGAACAGAAGTTCATAAATTGCTTCAACTCTCCCATAATACTCGGTACCTCCTTCGCCGATAGCAGATACACAACAATTTGTTGACTTTCGGTCGGCCATAGATAGCTCTTTGCCATAGGTACGAAAGCGATACCCGTTGATGTCGTACTTGTCAAATGAACGGACCTTATAGTCAAAACCATTAGCGACTTGTCTCAATTCGGCGTCCATAGACTCTGAATTAGCCTACAAGTTTAATATGAAAGGATTGTTCCATTATGCACAAATTAGCGAATGATATGAAATTGTCTAATAGAAATTACCGTTTGTTTGAACCAAGAGATGAAACCGGGATAGCCACCTCCTTGCTTTGCGAGAAGCTCATACTCTTCGACGGAATCCTTTTGGATCTCCGCTCCATATAAGAATATGGTGACGTATCGACTGTATGACATATCCAGGAATAAGAGTAGTTCAAAGGAAATAGAAGTTGCGAAACAATGTACCGAGAACTTACTCGATGTACGGCCGCACTTCTATCAGGTTGTTGAAGATATACAACGAAATGGTCCGCCATTCTTCGTTATCCAAAGATACTGGATGTGAAACACTAGCTGGTGCGAGATTCCCTTTGAATAGGCTGAGGTTGGATCCACCCTTTTTAGGCTCGTCAGCATTGTACCGAGGCTTCGGATTATGAAAATGACGATTTTTGGCTTCGCAGTGCGCTGTTACGAATTTTGCCGCCAACTCTGTGATGAATGCCTCAGCCATCGATGCTTCAATTCTACGTTTATTTTTACATTTTTCTCGAAGCGTCTTCTGCATCCTCTCAGTTGGGTAGCACCAACGATTTTGCACGGGCCCCCCCATTCTTGCCTCGGTCGGGAGATGCAAAATCAAATGCTGCATTGGATTAAAGAAGCCCGGTGGAAAGATCTTCTCTAACTTGCAGATCAACTCCGGCGCCAACTCTTCCATTTCTTCTAGCACGCCAGGCGATAGTTCTTTCGCACAAAGAACACGGAAGAAATAGCTGAGTTCTGCCAGTACTAGCCATTCATCCTCAGGGATGAAGCCACGCAACATCACCGGCATTACCCGCTCAATCCATATGTGCCAATCATGACTCTTGAGACCAAATATCTTCAGTTTATCAAGATTCGCTCCCCTCTTTAGATTCGCTGCATACCCATCGGGGAACATCAACTGCTGTTGCACCCACAAGAGAATTTCCCTCATAGCTGGCCTTCCAAGATTGAACCATGCCTTTGGCTTCGTCCAGTTCTGCTTTCCTTTCGGTTCTTTCATGTTTTGTAACGGCCTATCACATAGCACCTCCAGATCGACTCTAGCCTTAGTATTATCCTTTGACTTCCCATCTATGCCGAACAATGTACCAAAAAGTGCCTCAACAATATTCTTCTCAGTGTGCATCACGTCGATATTGTGTGGGCAAAGGAGGTCTTTGAAGTAAGGCAGATCCCATAAGCATGTTTTGTGAGTCCACGCATGCTTAGTATTATACCCCTTGAAGTACCCTGGACATTGTGGATCTGGCTCGAGAGCGTTTAACTGATCCAGGGTCTGTTGGCCTGTCAATGCAGGTGGTCCAGAGTTTTTGACAACTCTACCCCTGATGAAGTTCTTCTTGTCTTTCCTGAACTTATGGCGAGGATCCAGGAACTGTCTATGCATGTCGAAGCAAGAAAACTTGCGACCGGCCTGAAGACAACGAAACTCAAGAGCTCCCTTGCATGTGGGGCACGAGAACCTTCCATGCACACACCAGCCAACGAATAGCGCATACGCCGGCAAGTCATGCGTCGAGTACATGTACCAGACACGCATTATGAAGTTCCGTTTGCTAAAGGCGTCGTATGTCTTGAACCCATTATCCCAGGCTTCTTGCAATTCGTCCTTAAGAGGCTGCATGTACACATTCATATTTTTGCCCGGATAGTTGGGTCCTGGAATTATCAACGTGAGGAAAATGTTCTTTCTTTGCATAATCTGTCCGGGGGGGGGAGATTGAGTGGAAAGACAAATACGGGCCAACAACTGTATTGGGCTGCCGTCATACCAAACACACTGAACCCATCCGTGCTGATGCCGACTCGAGGATGCCTCGGATCTGCCGCTTTGTCAGCATGTAATTCATCAAACTTTTTCCATGCAACACCATCCGATGTGTGTACCATAATCAGATTCCCATCTGCATCTAGTTCGGTTCTTTTGCCTGTTTTGTGCCATGTCATCTGTCTGGCCATCTCTTCGACCATGAAAAGACGTTGAAGTCTTGGTACGATTGGCATATACCGAAGAACAGTAACGGGGATATTGGTCTGTGTCTTCTCACCCATACCGTTGTCTACCACAATATACCTGGAAGACTTGCAAATGGGACAATAGTTCAAGTCCGCATAGTCAAGCCTAAATAAGGCACATCCTTTCTCACATGCATGTATCTTCTCATAGGGCATCTTCAGTGCACGGAGGATTTTGTCCGACTGGTACAGGTTTGCAGGCATTACATGGCCTTTGGGTAGAAAGCGTCCAAATACTGTCATAATTGCGTCATAGCATTCTCTGCCCAAGTTGAACTGAGGTACTTGTGAGATGGCATCCAATTGACAAAGCTCAGTGTGCTCGTGGAGCGGACGTTTCGAAGACTCCAACATTTCATTGAAGGCCTTTGCAGATTCCTCCATCTCCTTGTCCGAATCCCGAGCATGATCATAGCCTTGCACCATGTTTTCCATCCCGGTACCATGCTCGTCGGTGCGACGACGATCCACCTCAGCTCGGTCACGTTGGGCAGACTCACCATGAAATGTCCACACCGTATAATCAGGCGTAAAACCAATCTTCTGCAGGTGTTTGCCCATTTCAGCCTCTGTCTTCTTTTCCCAATTGCCGCACCGGAAACAGGGGCACCAGGTTTTCTTTTGGCCATTTGCAAATGCGGCTTGCACAAACCCCTTAGTTTTTGTGAACCATTCAGCGCTCCATTTGTTTTGACCAGTGTGACCGGTATACATCCAAGCACGGTCACTCATCTTGACTTTCAGAGCTACTGGACACACAACAATTATATATGTAATTCACCATGTATATATTCATCAGTTGATCTACTTTGTCAATTTTATTACGTCCATGCAACCTACACTCTAATAGGTAATGATAGGTCCTAATCCCACCCGTGTATGTGTAGATTGGGTTTATTTTCCCATGCTATGCTCCGGATCTGACGCAAAATTTCGGCAGCACCTCCCCGCTGTTCTCCTGATACACGTCTCTGCAATAAACAGAGAGGATGTGTACCCGGAGAACAACAGGGGAGGCACTGACGAAATATATGCGTCGGATCCGGAGCAAAGCATATGGAAAAACGAACCCAATCTACACATATTCGGGCTGTCCATGGATAGCGTTGGACAATTCGAAAGAATCAAGGTTATAAATATGCAAATGCATGCATATTTATAACTATGACGCTTTCGAACGGGAGACACATATTGGTTACGCATACTGATGATTCAAGACACATATATAGCGAGCTATCAAGTTTCATCAGAATAGATCAAATAATTAATGGGGGAGGAGGACTTGTCATTTGTGCTCACCCACGAACAAAGGGGCAGAGCTCGTCAAACGCACGGCGAGGTCGTCGAACACCAAACCTCGCAGCGATGAAACAACTGCACATTTAAAACTACACGATCAACACAATTATATATGATGTTTTTCATAACAAAATCGAAAAATATATGACCTAACTAATAATTCACAAATATATGACCCCGTCGGCTTTTGGAAGGCCAAAGAACACCTTTTCGGGAGGTGTCGGTGGTCGGGGTGTCCTGTCGGTGTCGGGGTGCCGTGTCGGGGTCTCGGGGTCGGGGTGTCGGGTCGGGGTCGGGGTGCCGTGTCGGTGTCGGGGTCGGGGTGTCGGGTCCGGCTCGGGGTCGGGGTGTCGGGGTCGGGGTCGGGGTCTCGGGGTCGGGGTGCCGTGTCAGTGTCGGGGTCGGGGTGTCGGGTCAGGCCCGGGGTCGGGGTCTCGGGGTCGGCGTGTCGGGTTGGGTGCCGGGTCGGGGTCGGGGTCTCGGGGTCGGGGTGCCGGGTCAGGCTCGGGGTCGGGGTCTCAGGGTCGGGGTGTCTGGTCGGGGTGCCGGGTCAGGGTCGGGGTGTCGTGTCGGTGTCGGTGTCGGGGTAAGGGTGGGTGTGGTGTCAGGGTGTCGGTGTTGGGGTGTCGTGTCGGTGTCGGGGTCGGGGTCTCGGGGTCGGGGTGTCAGGTCGGGGTGCCGGGTCATGGTCGGGGTGCCATGTCGGTGTCGGGGTCGGGGTGTCGGGTCAGGCTCGGGGTCGGGGTGTCGGGGTCGGGGTCGGGGTGTCGGGGTCGGGGTGTCGTGTCGGGGTGCCGTGTCGGGGTCGGGGTGCCGTGTCGGGTCGGGGTGCCATGTCGGGTCGGGGTTTTTTCCTCTTTTTTCCTTTTCTTCTTCTTCCTATTCTTCCTTTTCGTCCTTTTCTTCCTTCTTCTTCCTTCTTCTTCTTCTTCTTCTTCTTCATCTTCTTCTTCTTTCTTTTTTCCTCTTCTTCTTCTCCTCCTCTCCTCTTTTTTCTTCTTCTTCCTCTTCTTCTTTTTTCTTCTCCTCCTCCTCTTCTTCTTCTTCTCTTCCTTTTTCCTCTTCTTCTTCTCCTCCTCTCCTCTTTTTCTCTTCTTCTTCTTTCCTCAAACTAAACTAAACCTAAATCTAAAACTAAAACTAAATCTAAACTAAACATAAACCTAAAACTAATAAAACAGAAAAAAGGAAAAAACTAAATGTAAACCTAAAACTAAACTAAAACTAAACCTAAAACTAAAACTAAAACTAAAACTAAAACTAAAACTAAATCTAAACTAAAACTAAAAAAGAAAAAAACAGAAAAAAAACAGAAAAAAGGAGGGGGGCTCACCTGTGGCAGGGCCGATGGAGGAGGGGGGCGGGGCGGTGGAGGAGCTGGCCGGGGCGCCGGGGGGCCGGGCCCGGGGCGGTGGGGCGCGGGGCGCCGGGACGGCGGGGGGCCGGGGCGGCCTGGGGCCGGGGCGGGGGGGGGGGGGGGGGCGACGGGGCGGCGGGGGCGACGGGGCGGCGGCGGCGGCGCGCGACGGCGGCGGCGGTGGGGTGTGGGAATGGTGGCGGGGTGAGGAGAGAACAGAGAGGGGCGCGGGGGGGGGGGAGGGGGGGTACGGGTCGTTAGATACTGCCCTCTTTGCCGTCCGCCCCTCTTTGCCGTCCGCCCTTTTGACTCTTTGCCGTCTGCTGGCAGACGGCAAAGAGGTGGACCGTTAGGTTTTTCCCAAACGGGCGGGGGGTGGGGGCCACCTCTCTCTTTGCCGTCTGCCAGCTGACGGCAAAGATTCTTTGCCGTCTGCTGGCTGACGGCAAAGATCTGGCGGACGGCAAAGAGCTTCTTTGCCGTCCGCCAGATCTTTGCCGTCTGCTCTTTGGTAGCTGATGGAAAAGAGCTTCTTTGCCGTCAGCTAGCAGACGGCAAAGAGCTGGCAGATGGCAAATTAGCTGATTCCAGTAGTGAGAGTCAGATCTGATAGATATGATAAGATAATATTTTTGGTATTTTTGTGATAAAGATGCAAAGTAAAATAAAGGCAAAGTAAAAAAGCAAAGGAAATAACTAAGTAGTACGAGATCAATATGATAAAGATAGACCCGAGGGCCATAGGTTTCACTAGTGGCTTCTCTCGAGAGCATAAGTATTCTACGGTGGGTGAACAAATCACTGTTGATCAATTGACAGAATTGAGCATAGTTATGAGAATATCTAGGTATGATCATGTATATAGGCATCACGTCCGAGACAAGTAGACCGACTCCTCCCTGCATCTACTACTATTACTCCACTCATCGACCGCTATCCAGCATGCATCTAGAGTATTGATGACCCACAAGTATAGGGGATCTATCGTAGTCCTTTCGATAAGTAAGAGTGTCGAGCCCAACGAGGAGCAGAAGGAAATGATAAATGGTTTTCAGCAAGGTATTCTCTACAAGTAGTGAACTAAGTGGTAACAGATAGTTTTGTGATAAGATAATTTGTAACGTGCAATAAGTAACAAAAGTAAATAAAGTGCAGCAAGGTGGCCTGTAACACCTTGGATGCGACTATAGCTCCCACGTGTCGAGGCACGACTTAGAGACATAATCGCATTGAAGGCATATGTCGCAAGTTAGGCAATCTTCACAACATCCCATGTAATATGAATAATAAAGGGGAAAACATAGTTGGCTTACACTCGCCACGTCAATCAAGAACATAAATAACATTACATCATCCAAAACACTCATGGCCCGACTACGGTGCCAAAATAGAAGAGAACCCAACATGCGACACGGTCCCAATCACCCCCAACTGGGCACCACTACTGATCATCGGGAAAGGAAACGTAGTAACGCTGAGAGTCCTCGTCGAACTCCCACTTGAGCTCGTACTCGTCACCTGGAGCAGAATCACCTGGACCTGCATCTAGAGTTATAGTATCTGTGAGCCACAGGGACTCAGCAATCTCGCACCCTCGCGATCAAGACTATTTAAGCTTATAGGAATGGCAAGGCAAATATATGTGGAGCTGCAGCAAGCGACTAGCGTTTATGGTGCCTAACTTATTCGCAAAGGAGAGCGAGAAGAGGAGGCAAAGCGCGAGCGAGAAACTAGAGAGCAACCTGCGCAAACATTACTCCAACACCGTGTCCACTTCCCGGACCCCACCGAGAAGAGGCCATCATGGTAACACACTCGGTTGATTCATTTTAATTAATTAAGGTTCGAGTTATCTACAACCGCACATTAACAAATTCCCATCTGCCCATAACCGTGGGCACGGCTTTCGAAAGTTCAATCCCTGCAGGGGAGTCCCAACTTAGCCCATGACAAGCTCTCGCGGTCAACGAAGGAATAGACCTCCTCCCAAGACGTTCCGATCAGACTCGGTATCTCGGTAATTCAAGACACTTCTACGGGTTAAAACAAGACCAGCAACACCGCCCGAATGTGCCGACAAATCCCGATAGGAGCTGCACATATCTCTTTCTCAGGGCACACTCAGATGAGCAAGACGACGGGTAGGCCAGCCCAGAGTTGCCCCTGGTAGCCCCGGACATCGCTCAGTTGGACCCTTGAGTCTTGAGTCTGGACTACCCAAGGGAAAGAAAAGGCTAGGTGGCGAATGATAAAACCAATGTTGGGCATTGCTGGAAAAGCTTTAATCAAGGCGAACTATCAAGGGGTTCCCATTATAACCCAACCGCGTAAGGAACGCAAAAATCCGGGAACATAACACCGATATGACGGAAACTAGGGCGGCAAGAGTGGAACAAAATACTAGGCGAGAGGCCGAGCCTTCCACCCTTTACCAAGTATATAGATGCATTAAGATAACATGGCAATATAATGATATCCCAACAAGTAAATAAATGTTCCAACGAGGAACGGCCTCCAATCTTCACTTGCAACTAGCAACGCTATAAGAGGGGCTGAGCAAAGCGAAAACATAGCCAAACAACGGTTTGTTAGGACAAGGTGGGTTAGAGGTTTCACATGGCAATTGGGAGGCTGACAAGAAAATGGTAGGCATCGTAGCATTGGCATAGCAAAAGAGCGAGCAAACTAGCATAGCAAAGATAGTAGTGATTTCGAGGGTATGATCATCTTGCCTGCAAAGCTGTCAGAGTTGACTGGATCCTCAAAAGCAAACTCAACGGGCTCCTCGTTAGCGAACTCGTCTCCCGGCTCTACCCAAACAAGACAAACAAGCAATAAGGATACAATCAACCACGTGCAAGCTCAAACAATAAGATGCAATGATGGTATGCTATGCGGGATGCGATGTGGGATGCAAAATGCAAGATATGACAGGAAATGCATGAACCTGGCCTCAACTTGGAAAACCAAGTGTGCCACTGGAAATATAGGATGAAATCGCTTGAAAACGATATAAAGATCATCGGAATCGGAGTTACGGTTTGGAAATGGCAAGCATTTTAAGATATGACACCGGTCTGTGATTTACAGCATGTAGGCACCTAAATGCAATGATATGAACATGCTACAGCACTCCAACATGACAACAAAATACATGGCAGGGATGCACACAAGATGTTTAACAAAAGACTAGCACTGAGCCACGGCCAATTCATCCATTATGAGGTTCAAACAAGCATGACAAAAACGCAAATGCAGAACAGATTTCAGACTTAGTGAAATTAACACTTGTCTGAAATTTCAGATCATGAAGCCCTCTTCGGAGCAGCAAAACAATATGATACATGACCTGATTATGACAAGTAAGAAAATGGCATGGAGCTACTCAACAAGCTTAACAAAAGTCCCTAAGTGACCTGGGGCCAAACGGGATCACAAAATATACTAACAAGCACACGAACATAGCTCAAACACAATCAGTTTTCAGACTTAGTGAAAACTGAGAAATGCTGAAATATAACACATGAAGGCATGTTGACGAGCTCGATGCACTCACTACGGTGCAAGTCATGGCAAGGCAAGCATACATACACTATGAACGCACAAAATACAAGCTATACATGCCAAGAAAAATGGCATAGCATGCACGGATCAACCACAATAACACCGGAAAAATCGCAAACGAGTTGACGATCTGCCCAGATTCACCATGAAGCAAAAGTAGAGCTCGATTGACTCAAGCTAGGTTGCTACATAATTGCAAACAAAGACATGAATGGATAGAGCATAACATGATTAACAAAACTCCTTTACTGATCATCCTCAAAAGAGGCACGGATCACTAGGAAACAAGCTGAACATATGGCATCATGAACTAAATAATCCCAGACTTAGTGAAAACTACTAAGTCCCTGAAAACAGATTTACCGGGTGCCTCACTTTGCAAGCTTGCACAAGTCACCACACACATCCTAAAAATGCATGGGTTGCACCTCTGGAAAGATGACAAAGTGCTTAACAAAACATATGAAGGACTCACAGGCATATCATGCACACAATAATCACGGCAAAAATGACAAAAGTCTAAGATGAACTAGCAGATCTGACAAATAACTCACGAAGCCTCCTTCTAACAGCATTTCGGGCATCAAGACGAACTCAAATGAAAATGATGCAATGGAATGAAATGATGTACTCGTCGAGGCGAACATTTTCATATGCTATATGCCCAAATCGGAGCTATGGATGCGGAGATATCACCGGTCAAAGTAGGCATAAAAATTAGGGTTCGGAGGGAAAAAGTCAACCGGAATCTTCTCAGATCCAGATCCAGATCGGGTTACTGTAGCACGGCGGCACGCAAGCCGAGGTTCGTTGGCCGGAGAAGAGCTCGTCGGAGGGAGGCCGTGGCCGGGGCGCTCGCCGGCGACGAGGCGCGGGCCCGGGGAGGCGCGGCCGGGGCGCAGGACGGAGGGGCGCGGGCCTGGGCGGCGGTGGAGCACGGCGGGGGCCGGAGCGGCCGGGCGGCGTGGCGCCGGCCGGGTGCGAAGGAGACGGCGGCGGGGCGCTCGGAGGCAGGCGGCGGACGGAGTGGGCCTTGGGGGCCCGGTTAGGGCCTCCCGGGCCGCGTCGGCGGCGAGGTGGCGAGTGCCATGTGGCGGCAGCGGACTGGCTGAGGCGGCGGCGGCGGTTTCGTCCGCTAGGCGGCGGACATGTCCGGTGGCGGCGGGGGCAATTTTTAGGGTTTCGGGGAGAGGGGAGATCCGAAAATGGAGGGGGCGTATTTATAGGCATAAGTGGAGCTAGGACGGTCCAAATGAGGTGCGGTTTTCAGCCACGTGATCGTGATCGAACGCTCTAGGAGATGGAGCAGAGTTTGGTGGGTTTTGGGCCAAATTGGAGGGGTGTTGGGCTGCAACACACACGAGGCCTTTTCGGTCCCTCGGTTAACCGTTGGAGTATCAAACGAAGTCCAAAAGATAAGAAACTTGACAGGCGGTCTACCGGTAGTAAACCAAGGCCGCTTGTCAAGTCTCGGTCCAATCCAGAAATGTTTAATCCCCACACACGAAAGAAAGCTAGAAATGACCACCGGAGGAGAACGAAGCGCCGGAATGCAAAACGGACAACGGGAAAATGCTCGAATGCATGAGACGAACACGTTTGCAAATGCAATGCACATGATGACATGATAAGAGATGCATGACAACGACAACAACACACGGAGACAAAACCCGAACCCGAGGAAATAAATATAACTTAACGCCGGAAACGGCAAGAGTTGGAGTACAAATAGGGAAAGTTACATCCGGGGTGTTACATGGCCCAATCCTTTTTGTAGCAAAGAACAAGCCTGGACAAACTCTTATATAAGGAAAAGCGCTCCCGAGGACACATGGGAATATCGTCAAGCTAGTTTTCATCACGTTCATATGATTCGCGTTCGGTACTTTGATAATTTGACATGTGGGTGGACCGGTGCTTGGGTGCTCTTCTTACTTGAACAAGAATCCCACTTATGATTAACCTCTATTGCAAGCATCCGCAACTACAACAAAAGTATTAAGGTAAACCTAACCATAGCATGAAACATATGGATCCAAATCAGCCCCTTACGAAGCAACGCATAAACTAGGGTTTAAGCTTCTGTCAGTCTAGTAACCCATCATCTACTTATTGCTTCCCAATGCCTTCCTCTAGGCCCAAACAATGGTGAAGTGTTGTGTAGTCGACGTTCACATGACTACTAATAGCAAGATTTCTCCCTTGTCCTCAGGAACAACGTAACTACTCACAAAGCATATTCATGTTCATAAACAGAGGGGTAATAATATGCATAAAGGATCTGAACATATGATCTTCCACCAATTAAACCAACTAGCATCAACTACAAGGAGTAATTAACACTACTAGCAACCTACTAGCACCAATCCCGGACTTGGAGACAAGAATTAGATACAAGAGATGAACTAGGGTTTTGAGATGAGATGGTGCTGGTGAAGATGTTGATGGAGATTGCCCTCTCCCGATGAGAGGAGCGTTGGTGATGACGATGGCGATGATTTCCCCCTCCGGGAGGGATGTTTCCCCGGCAGAACAGTTCTGCCGGAGCTCTAGATTGGATCCGCCAAGGTTCCGCCTCGTGGCGGCGGATTTTCGTCCCGAAAGGTTGCTTCTTATTTTTTTCGACAAAAGACTTCATATAGGAGAAGATGGTCATCAGAGAGCCACCAGAGGGCCCACCAGGTAGGGGGGCGCGCCCTAGGGGGGCGCCCCCCACTCTCATGAGAAGGGTATGGGCCCCCTGGTCTTCATCTTTGGCGAGGATTTTTCATTATTTATTATAAGGTATTCTGTGGAGTTTCAGGACTTTTGGAGTTGTGCAGAATAGGTCTCTAATATTTGCTCCTTTTCCAGCCCAGAATTCCAGCTGCCGGCATTCTCCCTCCTTATGTAAACCTTGTAAAATAAGAGAGAATAGCCATAAGTATTGTGACATAATGTGAAATAATAGCCCATAATGCAATAAATATCGATATAAAAGCATGATGCAAAATGGACGTATCAACTCCCCAAGCTTAGACCTCGCTTGTACTCAAGCGAAAGCCGATAACGATAAATATGTCCTCATGTTTAGAGGTAGAGGCGTCGATAAAAATAAAATACGGACATGAGGGCATCATGATTATTCTCATAACAGCAACATACATAGATATTGTCATATGATTACTTATGTTCAGGTGATGGTCTATTCACAATGCAAAAGTAGGAATTAGAAACCTTATTGAGAACCAACAAACTATAACCTCAGTCATTGAAGCAATTGCAATTTATCATAACATCAGAAAGAGTCTATGTCAGAGCTAAAAAGCAAGTCCACATACTCAACTATCATTTGGTCCTTCATAATTGCTAACACTCACGCAATATTTGTGGTTACGGGGTTTTAATCGGACACAGAGAAAGATAGGGGCTTACAGTTTCGCCCCACAGCCTTCTACCTCAAGGGTAATGTCAACAATAATAACTCATGCCCCCCTACATCCAATTTGATATATCTATCAGGATCTTTCCAACACACTGTGCTCGCCAAACGATAAATGTAAAAAGGAAAGGTGAAGACCACCATGACTCTTGCATAAGGTAGAAGATAATAATAAAAGGTAGGCCCTTCGCAAAGGGAAGCGGAGGTTGCCATGCGCTTTTATGGTTGGATGCACAAAATCTTAATGCGAAAGAATGTCACTTTATATTGCCCCTTGTGATATGAACCTTATTATGCAGTCCGGCGCTTTTATTACTTCCACATCACAAGATCGTATAAAGCTTATTTCTCCCACACTAATCATACATATTTAGAGCAATTTTTATTGTTTGCACCGATGACAACTTACTTGAAGGATCTTACTCAATCCATAGGTAGATATGGTGGACTCTCATGGCAAAACTGGTTTAAGGGTATTTGGAAGCACAAGTAGTATCTCTACTTGGTGCTGAGAATTTGGCTAGCATGAGGGGAAAGGCAAGCTCAACATGTTGGATGATCCATGACAACATACTTTATCTCAGATATAAGAGAACATAACCCATTACATTGTCTTCCTTGTCCAACATCAACTTTTAGCATGTGATATTTTGATGAGTGCTCCCAATCATAAAATATGTCAATAATAGTATATTTATATGTGAAACATCTCTTTCCTTATTACTTCCTATTAATTGCAACGATGACCAAAGCTATGTCTGCCAACTCCCAACAACTTTTAATCATCACACTCTTTCTATGTGAAGTCATTACTATCAATAAGATCAATATGAACTTTTATTTCTTTTTATTCTTTTTCTCTTTTCTTTTATTCACCCAAGATCATAGCAAGAAAATTAAGCCCTTGACTCAACACTAATCTTTATTCTATAGCTCACGAACTCGATTACATAGAAGGATAATAAAGCAAAACTCACAACTAGATCATGCCATAAACTTTATTCTACTAGATCAAAATAGTACTAATAGGATCGAACTAAGAAAAACGGTAAAGATAAAAGTGATGGTGATACGATACCGGGGCACCTCCCCCAAGCATGGCAGTTGCCAAGGGGAGTCCCCATACCCAGGTGATTATATCTCCTTGGTTGGTGAATAAGGTGGAGGTGTTGTTGATGATGCGGGCTTGTCATCCATCTTCCAAGGCATAGGTTCACCATCATAGAAGGATGATCGAGTCTCCGGAATCCTCGAATCTGCAGCCAAACTCATTCTTTTGAATCTATACTCATACTCACAGTTTTGGTTTTGCAGGTCATAGATTTGGGCTTGGAGGTGCTCAATCTTCTCATGTAGCTTGAAGATGGCCTCCTCGGTGTTCTTGGCATCCGGCTTATAGTTGTTAGTGAACTCCGCAAGCATCATGTGGCTAGCGTTGATTCCACGCTCCACCATCCCCTGGCACTTGAAAACTTGTTGCTGCATTGCTTCGAGCCTCGTCTCCACGCTTCCGGTTCCCTTTGGTCCCTCTGCATCTCGGATGTGCAGCAACCCATCACGCATCTCAATGGTTTGAGGGTGTCGCAGCACCTCCGCTGTTGGGGAACATAGTAATTTCAAAAATTTCCTACGCACACGCAAGATCATGGTGATGCATAGCAACGAGAGGGGAGAGTGTTGTCTACGTACCCTCGTAGACCGTTCGCAGAAGCGTTATATCAACGCGGTTGATGTAGTCGTACGTCTTCACGATCCGACCGATCCAAGTACCGAAAGCACGGCACCTCCGAGTTCTGCACACGTTCGGCTCGGTGACGTCCTCGCCTTCTCGATCCAGCAAGAGGGGCGAAGTAGTAGATGAGTTCCGGCAGCACGACGGCGTGGTGACGGTGTTGGTGAAGAACAATCTCCGCAGGGCTTCACCTAAGCACTACGAAAACTATGACGGAGGATAAACTAGAGGAGATGGGGTAGCCAGCGCACGGCTTGGTGTTTCTTGATGTGTCTTTGGTGCTAGCCCTACCCCTCTATTTATATGTTGAGCCATGGGGTCGAAACTTGGAGTAAAACCTCCTCAAAGTCGGTTTCATCCGAAAGGCAAGAGTCCTTATCGGACTCCAGGGCTAGACGCCAGGGTTCCCGGCGTCTAACCCCTAGACGCCAGGGTTCCTGGCGTCTAGCCTCTGGTCTCCGCAAAACTTCCTTTTGCACTTTCCAAAAGCCTCGTGGGCTTTCCCCTTTGGCCTAGATAAAGTGTTCTCATGCCCAAACATTTCGGGAAACATCCGGAACCCCTTACGGTGAATCCCGGAACCCTTCCGGAGATCAAACACTACCATCCACATATCAATCTTTACTTCCGGACCATTCCGGAGTTCCTCGTCATATCTGTGATCTCATCCAAAACTCCGAACAACATTCGGTCACCAACATACATAACTCATAGTACTATATTGTCAACGAACGTTAAGTGTGCGGACCCTACGGGTTCGAGAACTATGTAGACATGACCGAGACACCTCTCTTGTCAATAACCAATAGAGGGACCTGGATGCCCATATTGGCTCCTACATACTCTACGAAGATCTTTATCGCTCAGACCGCATAACAACATACGTTGTTCCCTTTGTCATCGGTATGTTACTTGCCCGAGATTCGATCGTCGGTATCCAATACCTAGTTCAATCTCATTACCGGCAAGTCTCTTTACTCGTTCCGTAATACATCATCCCGCAACTAACTCATTAGTTGCAATGCTTGCAAGGCTTAAGTGATGTGCATTACCGAGAGGGCCCAGAGATACCTCTCCGACGATCGGAGTGACAAATCCTAATCTCGAAATACGTCAACCCAACATGTACCTTTGGAGACACCTGTAGAGCACCTTTATAATCACCCAGTTACGTTGTGACGTTTGGTGGCACACAAAGTGTTCCTCTGGCACACGGGAGTTACATAATCTCATAGTCATAGGAACATGTATAAGTCATGAAGAAAGCAATAGCAACATAGTAAACGATCAGGTGCTAAGCTAATAGAATGGGTCATGTCAATCAGATCATTCACCTAATGATGTGATCCCTTTAATCAAATAACAACTCTTTGTCCATGGTTAGG
Source organism: Triticum urartu (assembly GCF_056163025.1). Lineage (NCBI taxonomy): Eukaryota > Viridiplantae > Streptophyta > Magnoliopsida > Poales > Poaceae > Triticum > Triticum urartu. Next base: position 25,944,189 of record NC_141875.1, read on the forward strand.
AAACATAACCATCTTTGATTAACGAGCTAGTTAAGTAGAGGCATACTAGTGACACTCTGTTTGTCTATGTATTCACACATGTATTATGTTTCCGGTTAATACAATTCTAGCATGAATAATAAACATTTATCATGAAATAAGGAGATAAATAATAACTTTATTATTGCCTCTAGGGCATATTTCCTTCAGTCTCCCACTTGCACTAGAGTCAATAATCTAGATCACATCGCCATGTGATTTAACATCAATAGTTCACATCACCATGTGATTAACACCCATAGTTCACATCGTCATGTGACCAACACCCAAAGGGTTTACTAGAGTCAATTATCTAGTTCACATCGCTATGTGATTAACACCCAAAGAGTACTAAGGTGTGATCATGTTTTGCTTGTGAGAGAAGTTTAGTCAACGTGTCTGCAACATTCAGATCCGTATGTATTTTGCAAATTTCGATGTCAACAATGCTCTGCACGGAGCTACTCTAGCTAATTGCTCCCACTTTCAATATGTATCCAGATTGAGACTTGGAGTCATCTGGATCAGTGTCAAAACTTACATCGTCGTAACCCTTTACGACGAACCTTTTGTCACCTCCATAATCGAGAAACATATCGTTACTCCAGTAAGGATAATTTTGACCAATGTCCAGTGATCTACTCCTAGATCACTATTGCACTCCCTTGCCAAACTCGGGGCAGGGTATACAATAGCTCTGGTACACAGCATGGCATACTTTATAGAACCTATGGCTGAGGCATAGGGAATGACTTTCATTCTCTTTCTATCTTCTGCCGTGGTCGGGCTTTAAGTCTTACTCAATTTCACACCTTGTAACACAGGCAAGAACTCTTTCTTTGACTGTTCCATTTTGAACTATTTCAAAATCTTGTCAAGGTATGTATTCATTGAAAAACTTATCAAGCGTCTTGATCTATCTCTATAGATCTTGATGCTCAATATGTAAGCAGCTTCACCGAGGTCTTTCTTTGAAAAACTCCTTTCAAACATTCCTTTATGCTTTGCAGAATAATTCTACATTATCTCCGATCAACAATATGTCATTCACATATAGTTATCAGAAATGCTGTAGTGCTCCCACTCACTTTCTTGTAAATACAGGCTTCACCGCAAGTCTGTATAAAACTATATGCTTTGATCAACTTATCAAAGCGTATATTCCAACTCCGAGATGCTTGCATCAGTCCATAGATGGATCGCTGGAGCTTGCATACTTTGTTAGCACCTTTAGGATTGACAAAACTTTCTTGTTGCATCATATACAACTCTTCTTTAATAAATCCAATAAGGAATGTAGTTTTGTTTATCCATTTGCCAGATTTCATAAAATGTGGCAACTGCTAACATGATTCAGACAGACTTAAGCATAGATACGAGTGAGAAACTCTCATCGTAGTCAAAACCTTTTTGCGACAATTCTAGCTTTGTAGATAGTAACACTACTATCAGCGTCCGTCTTCCTCGTGAAGATCCATTTAATCTCAATGGCTTGCCGACCAATGGGCAAGTCAATCAAAGTCCATAATTTGTTCTCATACATGGATCTCATCTCAGATTTCATGGTCTCAAGCCATTTCGTGGAATCTGGGCTCATCATCGCTTCCTCATAGTTCGTAGGCTTGTCATGGTCAAGTAACATGACCTCCAAAATAGGATTATCGTACCACTCTGGTGCGGATCTCACTCTGGTTTACCTACGAGGTTCGGTAGCAACTTGGTCTGAAGTTACATGATCATCATCATTAGCTTCCTCACTAATTGGTGTAGTAGTCACAGGAACATATTTCTGTGATGAACCACTTTCCAATAAGGGAGCAGGTACAGTTACCTCATCAAGTTCTACTTTCCTCCCACTCACTTCTTTTGAGAGAAACTCCTTCTCTAGAAAGGATCCATTCTCAGCAACAAATATCTTGCCTTCGGATCTGTGATTAAAGGTGTACCCAACATTTACTTTTGGGTATCCTATGAAGATGAACTTCTCCGACTTGGGTTTGATCTTATCAAGATGTAACTTTTTCACATAAGCATTACAACCCCACACTTTAAGAAACGAAAGCTTAGGTTTCTCACTAAACCATAGTTCATACGGTGTCGTCCCAACGGATTTAGATGGTGCCCTTTTTAATGTGAATGCAGCTGTCTTTAATGCATAACCCCAAAACGATAGTGGTAAATCGATAAGAGACATCATAGATCGCACCATATCTAATAAAGTATGGTTATGACGTTCGGACACACCGTTACACTGTGGTGTTCCAGGTGGCGTGAGTAGTGAAACTATTTCACATTGTTTTAACTGAAGGCCAAACTCGTAACTCAAATATTTTACTTCTGCGATCATATCGTACAAACTTTTATTTTTGTTACGATGATTCTCCACTTCACTCTGAAATTCTTTGAACTTTTCAAATGTTTCAGACTTGTGTTTCATCAAGTAGATATACTCATATCTGCTCAAATCATCTGTGAAGATCAGAAAATAATGATACCTGCCGCGAGTTTCAATATTCATCGGACCACATACATCAGTGTGCATGATTTCCAACAAATCTGTTGCTTGCTGCATTGTTCCGGAGAACGGAGTCTTAGTCATCTTTCCCATGAGGCATGGTTCGCAAGCATCAACTGATTCATAATCAAGTGATTCCAAAAAACCATCAATATGGAGTTTCTTCATGCGCTTTACACCAATATGACCTAAACGGTAGTGCCACAAATAATTTGCACTATCATTATTAACTTTGCATCTTTTGGTTTCAATATTATGAATATGTGTATCACTACGATCGAGATCCAACGAACCATTTTCATTGGGTGTGTAACCATATATGTAAACAGAACAACAATTTATTCTCTTACTTAAATGAATAACCGTATTGCAATAAAGATGATCAAATCATATTCATGCTCAATGCAAACACCAAATAACACTTATTTAGGTTCAACACTAATCCCGAAAGTATAGGAAGTGATGGTGGTCATATTAATCTTGGAACCACTTCCAACAACCATAGTCACTTCACCCTTGACTAGTCTCTGTTCATTCTGCAACTCCCGTTTCGAGTTACTACTCTTAGCAACTGAACCAGTATCAAATACCGAGGGGTTGCTACGAACACTAGTAAAGTACACATCAATAACACATATATCAAATATACCTATGTTCACTTTGCCATCCTTCTTATCCGCCAATTACTTGGGGTAGTTCCGCTTCAAGTGACCAGTCCCTTTGCAGTAGAAGCACTCAGTTTCAGGCTTAGGTCTAGACTTGGGTTTTTTCACTTGAGCAGTAACTTGCTTGCCGTTCTTCTTGAAGTTCCCCTTTATTCCCTTTACCCTTTATCTTGAAACTAGTGGTCTTGTCAATCATCAACACTTGATGTTTTTCTTGATTTTTACCTTCGCCGATTTTTGCATCGCGAAGAGCTTGGGAATTGTTTTCGTCATCCCTTGCATATTATTGTTCATCACGAAGTTCTACTAACTTGGAGATGGTCACTAGAGAATTCTGTCAATCACTATTTTATCTGGAAGATTAACTCCCACTTGATTCAAGCGATTGTAGTACCCAGACAATCTGAGAACATGCTCACTGCTTGAGCTATTCTCCTCCATCTTTTAGCTATAGAACTTGTTGGAGACTTCTTATCTCTCAACTCCGGTATTTGCTTGAAATATTAACTTCAACTCCTGGAACATCTCATATGGTCCATGATGTTCAAAACGTCTTTGAAGTCCCGATTCTAAGCCGTTTAAGCATGGTGCACTAAACTATCAAGTAGTCATCATATTGAGCTAGCCAAACATTCATAACATCTGCATCTGCTCCTTGCAATAGGTTTGTCACCTAGCGGTGCATCGAGGACATAATTCTTCTGTGCAGCAATGAGGATAAACCTCAGATCACGGATCCAATCCGCATCGTTGCTACTAACATCTTTCAACTTAGTTTTCTCTAGGAACATATCAAAAATAAAACAGGGGAGCTAAACGCGAGCTATTGATCTATAACATAGATATGCTAATACTACCAAGACTAAGTCCATGATAAATTTAAGTTCAATTAATCATATTACTTAAGAACTCCCACTTAGATAGCCATCCCTCTAATCCTCTAAGTGATCACGTGATCCATATCAACTAAACCATAACCGATCATCACGTGAAATGGAGTAGTTTTCAATGGTGAACATCACTATGTTGATCATATCTACTATATGATTCACGCTCGACCTTTCGGTCTCAATGTTCCGAGGCCATATATGCATATGCTAGGCTCGTCAAGTTTAACCTGAGTATTCTGCGTGTGCAAAACTGGCTTGCACCCGTTGTAGATGGACGTAGAGCTTATCACACCCGATCATCACGTGGTGTCTGGGCACAACAAACTTTGGCAAAGGTGCATACTCAGGGAGAACACTTTTATCTTGAAATTTAGTGAGAGATCATCTTATAATGCCACCGTCAAACAAAGCAAGATAAGATGCATAAAAGATACACATCACATGCAATCAATATAAGTGATATGATATGGCCATCATCTTCTTGTGCTTGTGATCTCCATCTCCGAAGCACCGTCATGATCACCATCGTCACCGGCGTGACACCATGATCTCCATCGTAGCATCGTTGTCGTCTCGCCAATCTTATGCTTCTACGACTATCGCTACCGCTTAGTGATAAAGTAAAGCATTACAGGGCGATTGCATTGCATACAATAAAGCGACAACCATATGGCTCCCGCCAGTTGCCGATAAATCGGTTACAAAACATGATCATCTCATGCAACAACTTATATCTCATCACGTCTTGACCATATCACATCACAACATGCCTTGCAAAAACAAGTGAGACGTCCTCTACTTTGTTGTTGCAAGTTTTACGTGGCTGCTACGGGCTTAGCAAGAACAGTTCTTACCTACGCATCAAAACCACAACGATAGTTTTTCAAGTTGATGCTGTTTTAACCTTCGCAAGGAACGGGCGTAGCCACACTCGATTCAACTAAAGTTGGAGAAACTGACACCCGCCAACCACCTGTGTGCAAAGCACGTCGGTAGAACCAGTCTCGCGTAAGCGTACGCGTAATGTCGGTCCGGGCCGCTTCATCCAACAATACCGCCGAACGAAAGTATGACATGCTGGTAAACAGTATGACTTATATCGCCCATAACTCACTTGTGTTCTACTCGTGCACAACATCAACGCATAAAACCTAGGCTCTGATGCCACTGTTGGGGAACGTAGTAATTTCAAAAATTTCCTACGCACACGCAAGATCATGGTGATGCTTAGCAACGAGAGGGGAGAGTGTTGTCTGCGTACCCTCATAGACCGTTTGCGGAAGCGTTATATCAGCGCGGTTGATGTAGTCATACGCCTTCATGATCCGACCGATCCAAGTACCGAAAGCACGGCACCTCCGAGCTCTGCACACGTTCGGCTCGGTGACGTCCTCGCCTTCTCAATCCAGCAAGAGGGGCGAAGAAGTAGATGAGTTCCGGCAACACGACGGCGTGGCGACGGTGTTGGTGAAGAACAATCTCCGCAGGGCTTCACCTAAGCACTACAAAAACTATGACGGAGGATAAACTAGAGGAGACAGGGTAGCCGGCACACGGCTTGGTGTTTCTTGATGTGTCTTTGGTGCTAGCCCTACCCCTCTATTTATATGTTGAGCCCTGGGGTCGAAACTTGGAGTAAAAACCTCCTCAAAGTCGGTTTGACCCGAAAGGCAAGAGTCCTTATCAAACTCCAGGGCTAGACGCAAGGGTTCCCGGCGTCTACCCCCCTAGACGCCAGGGTTCGTGGCGTCTAGCCTCTAGTCTCCGCAAAAAATCCTTTTGCACTTTCCAAAAGCCTCGTGGGCTTTCCCCTTTGGCCCAGATAAAGTGTTCTCGTGCCCAAACATTTCGGGAAACATCCGGAACCCCTTCCGGTGAATTCTGGAACCCTTCCGGAGATCAAACACTACTATCCACATATCAATCTTTACTTCCGGACCATTCCGGAGTTCCTCGTCATATCTGTGATCTCATCCAAATCTCCGAACAACATTCGGTCACCAACATACATTACTCATAGTACTATATCGTCAACGAACCTTAAGCGTGCGGACCCTACGGGTTCGAGAACTATGTAGACATGACCGAGACACCTCTGTTGTCAATAACCAGTAGCGGGACCTGGATGCCCATATTGGCTCCTACATACTCTACGAAGATCTTTATCGGTCAGACCGCATAACAACATACGTTGTTCCCTTTGTCATCGGTATGTTGCTTGCCCGAGATTCGATTGTCGGTATCTCAATACCTAGTTCAATCTCATTACCAGCAAGTCTCTTTACTCGTTCCGTAATACATCATCCCGCAACTAACTCATTAGTTGCAATGCTTGCAAGGCTTATAGTGATGTGCATTACCGAGTGGGCCCAGAGATACCTCTCCGATAATCGGAGTGACAAATCCTAATCTCGAAATACGCCAACCCAACAAGTACCTTTGGAGACACCTGTAGAGCACCTTTATAATCACCAGTTACGTTGTGACGTTTGGTGGCACACAAAGTGTTCCTCCGGTAAACGGGAGTTGCATAATCTCATAGTCATAGGAACATGTATAAGTCATGAAAAAAGCAATAGCAACAAACTAAACGATCAAGTGCTAAGCTAACGGAATGGGTCAAGTCAATCACATCATTCTCCTAATGATGTGATCCCGTTAATCAAATGACAACTCATGTCTATGGTTAGGAAACTTAACCATCTTTGATCAACGAGCTAGTCAAGTAGAGGCATACTAGTGACACTCTGTTTGTCTATGTATTCACACATGTATTATGCTTCCGGTTAATACAATTCTAGCATGAATAATAAACATTTATCATGAAATAAGGAAATAAATAATAACTTTATTTTTTCCTCTAGGGCATATTTCCTTCATCCGCGAGGTAAGGGTTGATGACCTTCTCGAAGAACTTGTCCTTGGAAGCACTTGGGGACGTCATCATAATCTAGATCTGTCAGTAAAACAGCTCGAAACAAAAACAGGAGATTTTTGCATGATACGGGAGTCAAAACCCCCGGGATATTATATAATGAATTTTTACCGACCAAAATACGTATCGTGCAAGAAAACGGAGTCCGGAAGGCACAAGAGGAGCTCACGAGGTTGGGGGGCGCGCCCAGGGGGGTAGGGCGCGCCCTCCACCCTTGTGGGGCCCTCGTGTCCTTCCCGGACTGCTACTTAATTTTCTATTTTTCTAAATATTCCAAAATGGAGAAATATTGCCTTAAAAATTGTCTTGGAGTCGGTTTACTTACCGTACCACATACCTATTCCTTTTCGGAGTCTGAAATGTTCTGGAAAGTGTCCCTTATGTATTCCTCCAGGGTTACGGTTTCTATAATATTGGTTTCAACATTTATGGGATTAGCTGAGATATAGTGTTTGATTCTTTGACCGTTTACCACCTTCGGATTTATGCCTTCGAAGTTGTTGATTTTTATGGCACCGGAACGATAGACCTCCTCGATAACATAGGGGCCTTCCCATTTAGAGAGAAGTTTTCTTGCAAAAAATCTTAAACGAGAGTTGTATAGCAATACATAATCACCTACATTAAACTCAAGCTTTTGTATCCTTTTGTCATGCCATCTTTTAACCTTTTCTTTAAACAACTTGGCATTTTCATAAGCTTGGGTTCTCCATTCATCAAGTGAGCTAATGTCAAATAACCTCTTTTCACCGGCAAGTTTAAAATCATAGTTGAGCTCTTTAATAGCCCAATATGCCTTATGTTCTAGTTCGAGAGGTAAGTGACATGCTTTTCCATATACCATTTTATACGGAGACATACCCATAGGATTTTTATATGCAGTTCTATAGGCCCATAATGCATCATCAAGTTTCTTGGACCAATTCTTTCTAGATCTATTCACAGTCTTTTGCAAAATTAATTTGAGTTCTGTATTACTCAATTCTACTTGACCACTAGACTGTCGGTGATATGGAGATGCAATTCTATGATTGACGTTATATTTAGCAAGCATTTTACGGAAACACACATGAATAAAATGTGAACCACCATCAGTCATTAAATATCTAGGGACTCCAAACCTCGGAAAAATAACTTCTTTAAGCATTTTAATAGAAGTGTTATGATCAGCACTACTAGTTGGAATAGCTTCTACCCACTTAGTAACGTAATCAACAGCAACTAAAATATGTGTATATCCATTAGAGGCAGGAAAAGGTCCCATATAATCAAAGCCCCAAACATCAAATGGTTCGATAACAAGTGAATAATTCATAGGCATTTCTTGACGTCTAGTAATATTACCAATTCTTTGACATTCATCACAAGATAGGACAAACTTACGGGCATCCTTGAAGAGAGTAGGCCAATAAAAACTGGATTGCAATACCTTATGTGCAGTTCTATCTCCCGTGTGGTGTCCTCCATACGTTTCGGAGTGGCACTTGCATAGGATCTGTTCCTGTTCATGCTCAGGTACACAACGTCTAATAACACCATCTACTCCTTCTTTATAAAGATGTGGGTCATCCCAAAAGTAATGTCTCAAATCATAGAACTTTTTCTTTTGTTGGTATGTGTGTTGGGGAACGTAGTAATTTCAAAAAATTTCCTACGCACACGCAAGATCATGGTGATGCATAGCAACGAGAGGGGAGAGTGTGATCTATGTACCCTTGTAGATCGACAACGGAAGCGTTTGGTTGATGTAGTCATACGTCTCCACGGCCCGACCGATAAAGCACTGAAACTACGGCACCTCCGAGTTCTAGCACACGTTCAGCTCGATGACGATCCCCGGACTCCGATCCAGCAAAGCTTCGGGGAAGAGTTCCGTCAGCACGACGGCGTGGTGACGATCTTGATGTACTACTGTCGCAGGGCTTCGCCTAAGCACCGCTACAATATTATCGAGGACTATGGTGGCAGGGGGCGCCGCACATGGCTAAGAATATGATCACGTGGATCAACTTGTGTTCCTCCGGGGTGCCCCTACCTCCGTATATAAAGGCTCAAGGGGGGGTGCCGCCGGCCTAGGAGAGGCGCGCCAGGAGGAGTCCTACTCCCTCCAGGAGTAGGATTCCCCACCCCCCCCCCCCCCCCGCCAATCCTAGTTGGAATAGGATTCGCGGAGGGGGGAAAAGAGGAAGGGGGGCCGGCCCCCTCTCCTTGTCCTATTCAGACCAAGGGACGGGAGGGGCGCACGGCCCATGTCTGGCTGCCTCTTCTCTTTTCCACTAAGGCCCACTAAGGCCCATATATCTCCCGGGGGGTTCCGATAACCTCCCGGTACTCCGGTAAAATCCCGATTTCACTCGGAACACTTCCGATATCCAAACATAGGCTTCCAATATATCAATCTTTATGTCTCGACCATTTTGAGACTCCTCGTCATGTCCGTGATCACATCTGGGACTCCGAACAACCTTCGGTACATCAAAACGTATAAACTCATAATATAACTGTCATCGAAACCTTAAGCGTGCGGACCCTACGGGTTCGAGAACAATGTAGACATGACCGAGACATGTCTCCAGTCAATAACCAGTAGCGGGACCTGGATGCCCATATTGGCTCCTACATATTCTACGAAGATCTTTATCGGTCAGACCGCATAACAACATACGTTGTTCCCTTTGTCATCGGTATGTTACTTGCCCGAGATTCGATCGTCGGTATCCAATACCTAGTTCAATCTCATTACCGGCAAGTCTCTTTACTCGTTCCGTAATACATCATCCCGCAACTAACTCATTAGTTGCAATGCTTGCAAGGCCTAAGTGATGTGCATTACCGAGAGGGCCCAGAGATACCTCTCCGACGATCGGAGTGACAAATCCTAATCTCGAAATACGTCAACCCAACATGTAGCTTTGGAGACACCTGTAGAGCACCTTTATAATCACCCAGTTACGTTGTGATGTTTGGTAGCACACAAAGTGTTCCTCTGGCACACGGGAGTTACATAATCTCATAGTCATAGGAACATGTATAAGTCATGAAGAAAGCAATAGCAACATAGTAAACGATCAGGTGCTAAGCTAATAGAATGGGTCATGTCAATCAGATCATTCACCTAATGATGTGATCCCTTTAATCAAATAACAACTTTTTGTCCATGGTTAGGAAACATAACCATCTTTGATTAACGAGCTAGTTAAGTAGAGGCATACTAGTGACACTCTGTTTGTCTATGTATTCACACATGTATTATGTTTTTGGTTAATACAATTCTAGCATGAATAATAAACATTTATCATGAAATAAGGAAATAAATAATAACTTCATTATTGCCTCTAGGGCATATTTCCTTCAGTCTCCCACGTGCACTAGAGTCAATAATCTAGATCACATCACCATGTGATTAACATCGATAGTTCACATCATCATGTGATTAACACCCATAGTTCACATCGCCATGTGACCAACACCCAAAGTGTTTACTAGATTCAGTAATCTAGTTCACATTGCTTATGTGATTAACACCCAAAGAGTACTAAGGAGTGATCATGTTTTGCTTGTGAGATAATTTTAGTCAAAGGGTCTGTCACATTTAGATCCGTAAGTATTTTGCGAATTTCTATGTCAACAATGCTCTACAAGGAGCTACTCTTAGCTAATTGCTCCCACTTTCAATATGTATCCAGATTGAGACTTAGAGTCATCTAGATCAGTCTCAAAATTTGCATCGATGTAACCCTTTACGACGAACCCTTTTTGTCACGTCCATAATTGAGAAACATATCCTTATTCCACTAAGGATAATTTTGACCGCTGTCCAGTGATCTACTCCTATATCACTATTGTACTCCCTTGCTTAACACAGTGTAGGGTATACAATAGATCTGGTACACAGCATGGCATACTTTATAGAATCTATGGCCGAGGCATAGGGAATGACTTTCATTCTCTTTCTATCTTCTGCCGTGGTCGGGCTTTGAGTCTTACTCAATTTCACACCTTGTAACACAGGCAAAAACTCTTTCTTTGACTGTTCCATTTTTGAACTACTTCAAAATCTTGTCAAGGTGTGTACTCATTGAAAAAACTTATCAAGCGTTTTGATCTATCTCTATAGATCTTGATGCTCAATATGTAAGCAGCTTCACCGAGGTCCTTCTTCGAAAAACTCCTTTCAAATACTCCTTTATGCTTTGCAGAATAATTCTACATTATTTCCGATCAACAATATGTCATTTACATATACTTATCAAAAATGCTGTAGTGCTCCCACTCACTTTCTTGTAAATACAGGCTCCATCGCAAGTCTGTATAAAACTATATGCTTTGATCAACTTATCAAAGCGTGTATTCCAACTCCGAGATGCTTGCACCAGTCCATAGATGGATCGCTGGAGCTTGCATATTTTGTTAACACCTTTAGGATCGACAAAACCTTCTAGTTGCATCGTATACAACTCTTCTTTAATAAATCCATTAAGGAATGTAGTTTTGTTTATCCATTTGCCAGATTTCATAAAATGCGGCAATTGCTAACATGATTCGGACAGACCTAAGCATAGATACGAGTGAGAAACTCTCATCGTAGTCAACACCTTGAACTTGTCGAAAACCTTTTGCGAGAATTCTAGCTTTGTAGATAGTAACACTACTATCAACGTCCGTCTTCCTCTTGAAGATCCATTTATTTTGTATGGCTTGCCGATCATCGGGCAAGTCAACCAAAGTCCACACTTTGTTCTCATATATGGATCCCATCTCAGATTTCATGGCTTCAAGCCATTTCTCGGAATCTGGGCTCATCATCGCTTCCTCATAGTTCATAAGTTCGTCATGGTCTAGTAACATGACTTCAAGAACAGGATTACCGTACCACTCTGGTGTGTATCTCACTCTGGTTTACCTACGAGATTCGGTAGTAACTTGATCTAAAGTTACATGATCATCATCATTAGCTTCCTCACTAATTGGTGTAGTAGTCACAAGAACAGATTTCTATGATGAACTACTTTCCAATATGGGAGATGGTACAATTACCTTATCAAGTTTTCTACTTTCCTCCCACTCACTTCTTTCGAGAGAAACTTCTTCTCTTTAAAGGATCCATTCTCAGCAACGAATATGTTGCCTTCGGATCTGTGATAGAAGGTGTACCCAACTGTCTCCTTTGGGTATCCTATGAAGACGCATTTCTCCAATTTGGGTTCGAGCTTATCAGGATGAAACTTTTTCACATATAAGCATCGCAACCCCAAACTTTAAGAAACGACAGCTTAGGTTTCTTGCCAAACCATATTTCACACGGTGTCGTCTCAACGGATTTAGATGGTGCCCTATTTAACGTGAATGCAGCTGTCTCTAATGCATAACCCCAAAACGATAGTGGTAGATCGGAAAGAGACATCATAGATCGCACTATATCTAATAAAGTACGGTTATGACGTTCGGACACACCATTACACTATGGCGTTCTAGGTGGTGTGAGTAGTGAAACTATTTCACATTGTTTTAATTGAAGGCCAAACTCGTAACTCAAATATTTTACCTCTGCAATCATATTGTAGAAACTTTTATTTTCTTGTCACGATGATTTTCCACTTCACTCTGAAATTCATTGAACTGTTCAAATGTTTCAGACTTATGTTTCATCAAGTAGATATCCCCATATCTGCTCAAATCATCTGTGAAGGTCAGAAAATAATGATACCCGCCGTGAGCCTTAACACTCATCGGATCGCATACATCAGTATGTATTATTTCCTATAAGTCAGTTGCTCGCTCCATTGTTCCGAAGAACGGAGTCTTAGTCATCTTGCCCGTGAGGCATGGTTCACAAGCATCAAGTGATTCATAATCAAGTGATTCCAAAAGCCCATCAGCATGGAGTTTCTTCATGCACTTTACACCAATATGACCTAAACGGCAGTGCCACAAATAAGTTGCACTATCATTATTAACTTTGCATCTTTTGGTTTCAATATTATGAATATGTGTATCACTATGATCGAGATCCAACGAACCATTTTCATTGGGTGTGTAACCATATAAGGTTTTATTCATGTAAACAGAACAACAATTTATTCTCTTACTTAAATGAATAACCGTATTGCAATAAACATGATCAAATCATATTCATGCTCAACACCAAATAACACTTATTTAGGTTCCACACTAATCCCGAAAGTATAGGGAGTGTGCGATGATGATCATATCAATCTTGGAACCACTTCCAACTCTCATCGTCACTTCACCCTTAACTAGTCTCTGTTCATTCTGCAACTCCCGTTTCAAGTTACTAATCTTAGCAACTGAATTAGTATCAAATACTAAGGGGTTGCTATAAACACTAGTAAAGTACACATCAATAACATGTATATCAAATATACTTATGTTCACTTTGCCATCCTTCTTATCCGCCAATCACTTGGGGTAGTTCTGCTTCCAGTGACCAGTCCCTTTGCAGTAGAAGCACTTAGTCTCAGGCTTAGGACCAGACTTGGGCTTCTTCACTTGAGCAGCAACTTGCTTGCTGTTCTTCTTCAAGTTCCCCTTTTTCCCTTTGCCCTTTTCTTGAAACTAGTGATCTTGTCAACCATCAACACTTGATGCTCTTTCTTGATTTCTACCTTCATCGATTTCATTATCATGAAAAGCTCGGGGGTCGTTTTCGTCATCCCTTGCATACTATAGTTCATCACGAAGTTCTACTAACTTGGTGATGGTGACTAGAGAATTCTGTCAATCACAATCTTATCTGGAAGATTAACTCCCACTTGATTCAAGCGATTGTAGTACCCAGACAATCTGAGCACATTCTCACTAGTTGAGCGATTCTCCTCCATCTTTTAAATATAGAACTTGTTGGAGACTTCATATCTCTCAACTCGGGTATTTGCTTGAAATATTAACTTCAACTCTTGGAACATCTCATATGGTCCATGACGTTCAAAACGTCTTTGAAGTCCCGATTATAAGCCGTTAAGCATGGTGCACTTAAACTATCAAGTAGTCATCATATTGAGCTAGCCAAACGTTCATAACGTCTGCATCTGCTCCTGCAATAGGTCTATCACCTAGCGGTGCATCAAGGACATAATTCTTCTGTGCAGCAATGAGGATAAACCTCAGATCACGGATCCAATCCGCATCATTGCTACTAACATCTTTCAACACAATTTTCTCTAGGAACATATCGAAATAAACATATGAAAGCAACAACGCGAGCTATTGATCTACAACATAGATATGCTAATACTACCAGGACTAAGTTCATGATAAATTAAAGTTCAATTAATCATATTACTTAAGAACTCCCACTTAGATAGACATCCCTCTAATCATCTAAGTGATCACGTGATCCAGATCAACTAAACCATAACCGATCATCACGTGAAATGGAGTAGCTTTCAATGGTGAACATCACTATGTTGATCATATCTACTATATGATTCACGCTCGACCTTTCGGTCTCCGTGTTCCGAGGCCATATCTGCATATGCTAGGCTCGTCAAGTTTAACCTGAGTATTCTGCGTGTGCAAAACTGGCTTGCACCCGTTGTAGATGGACGTAGAGCTTATCACACCCGATCATCACGTGGTGTCTGGGCACGACAAACTTTGGCAACGGTGCATACTCAGGGAGAACACTTTTATCTTGATAATTTAGTGAGAGATCATCTTATAATGCTACCGTCAATCAAAGCAAGATAAGATGCATAAAAGATAAACATCACATGCAATCAATATAAGTGATATGATATGGCCATCATCATCTTGTGCTTGTGATCTCCATCTCCGAAGCACCGTCATGATCACCATCGTCACCGGCGCGACACCTTGATCTCCATCGTAGCATCGTTGTCGTCTCGCCAATCTTATGCTTCCACGACTATCGCTACCACTTAGTGATAAAGTAAAGCATTATAGCGCGATTGCATTGCATACAATAAAGCGACAACCATATGGCTCCTGCCAGTTGCCGATAACTCGGTTACAAAACATGATCATCTCATACAATAAAATTTAGCATCATGTCTTGACCATATCACATCACAACATGCCCTGCAAAAACAAGTTAGACGTCCTCTACTTTGTTGTTGCAAGTTTTACGTGGCTGCTACGGGCTTAAGCAAGAACCAATCTTACCTACGCATCAAAACCACAACGATAGTTTGTCAAGTTGATGTTGTTTTAACCTTCGCAAGGACCGGGCGTAGCCACACTCGGTTCAACTAAAGTTGGAGAAACTGTCACCCGCAAGCCATCTATGTGCAAAGCACGTCGGGAGAACCGGTCTCGCGTAAGCGTACGCGTACTGTCGGTCCGGGCCGCTTCATCCAACAATACCGCCGAACCAAAGTATGACATGCTGGTAAGCAGTATTACTTATATCGCCCACAACTCACTTGTGTTCTACTCGTGCATATAACATCAACACATAAAACCTAGGCTCGGATACCACTATTGGGGAACGTAGTAATTTCAAAAAATTTCCTACGCACACGCAAGATCATGGTGATGCATAGCAACGAGAGGGGAGAGTGTGATCTACGTACCCTTGTAGATCGACAATGGAAGCATTTGGTTGATGTAGTCGTACGTCTCCACGGCCCGACCGATCAAGCACCGAAACTACGGCACCTCCGAGTTCTAGCACACGTTCAGCTCGATGACGATCCCCAGACTCCGATCCAGCAAAGTTTTGGGGAAGAGTTCCGTCAGCACGACGGCGTGGTGACGATCTTGATGTACTACTGTCGCAGGGCTTCGCCTAAGCACCGCTACAATATTATCGAGGACTATGGTGACAGGGGGCGCCGCACACGGCTAAGAATATGATCACGTGGATCAACTTGTGTTCCTCTGGGGTGCCCCTACCTCCGTATATAAAGGCTCAAGGGGGGGGTGCGGCCGGTCTAGGAGAGGCGCGCCAGGAGGAGTCCTACTCCCTCCGGGAGTAGGATCCCCCCCCCCCCAATCCTAGTTGGAATAGGATTCGCGGAGGGGGGAAAAGAGGAAGGGGGGCCGGCCCCCTCTCCTTGTCCTATTCGGACCAAGGGAGGGGAGGGGCGCGCGGCCCATCTCTGGCTGCCTCTTCTCTTTTCCACTAAGGCTCACTAAGGCCCATATATCTCCCGGGGGGTTCCGATAACCTCCCGGTACTCCGGTAAAATCCCGATTTCACTCGGAACACTTCCGATATCCAAACATAGGCTTCCAATATATCAATATTTATGTCTCGACCATTTCGAGACTCCTCGTCATGTCCGTGATCACATCCGGGACTCCGAACAACCTTCGGTACATCAAAACGTATAAACTCATAATATAACTGTCATCGAAACCTTAAGCGTGCGGACCCTACGGGTTCGAGAACAATGTATACATGACCGAGACATGTCTCCGGTCAATAACCAATAGCGGGACCTAGATGCCCATATTGGCTCCTACATATTCTATGAAGATCTTTATCGGTCAGACCGCATAACAACATACGTTGTTCCCTTTGTCATCGGTATGTTACTTGCCCGAGATTCGATCGTCGGTATCCAATACCTAGTTCCATCTCGTTACCGGCAAGTCTCTTTACTCGTTCCGTAATACATCATCCCGCAACTAACTCATTAGTTGCAATGCTTTCAAGGCTTAAGTGATGTGCATTACCGAGAGGGCCCAGAGATACCTCTCCGATGATCGGAGTGACAAATCGTAATCTCGAAATACGTCAACCCAACATGTACCTTTGGAGACACCTTTAGAGCACCTTTACAATCTCCCAGTTACGTTGTGACGTTTGGTAGCACACAAAGTGTTCCTCTGGCACACGGGAGTTACATAATCTCATAGTCATAGGAACATGTATAAGTCATGAAGAAAGCAATAGCAACATACTAAATGATCGGGTGCTAATCTAATGGAATGGGTCATGTCAATAAGATCATTCACCTAATGATGTGATCCCGTTAATCAAATAACAACTCTTTGTCCATGGTTAGGAAACATAACCATCTTTGATTAACGAGCTAGTCAAGTAGAGGCATACTAGTGACACTCTGTTTCTCTATGTATTCACACATGTATTATGTTTCCGGTTAATATAATTCTAGCATGAATAATAAACATTTATCATGAAATAAGGAAATAAATAATAACTTTATTATTGCCTCTAGGGCATATTTCCTTCAATGTGAAGCTAGGTGGTATAAATTTAGCAACTATGTAATTAGCATAATCAGCATACCAAGGGGTATTACGAGAAGTACTTATGACATTTAATTGTTCATCAGGAAAGCTATCATCAATAGGTAGTGGGTCATCAAGAACATTCTCTAACCTAGATAAGTTGTCTGCAACGGGGTTCTCATCCCCTTTTCTATCAACAATATGCAAATCAAATTCTAGTAGCAAGAGAACCCATCTAATAAGTCTAGGTTTAGCATCTCTCTTCTTCATAAGATATTTAATAGCAGCATGATCATTGTGGATAGTTATTTTAGAATCAACAATATAAGGTCTGAACTTATCACAAGCAAATACAACTGCTAAAAGTTCTTTTTCAGTAGTAGCATAATTTCTTTGAGAATTGTCTAGAGTCTTACTAGCATAATGGATAACATTTAATTTCTTATCAACTCTTTGCCCTAGAACATCACCTACAGCATAATCGCTAGCATCACACATAATTTCAAAGGGTAAATTCCAATCAGGTGGCTGAACAACAGGTGCAGAGACTAATGCTTTCTTAAGTATTTCAAATGCCTCTACACAATCATCATCAAAGACAAATGGTATATCTTTTTGTAATAAATTAGTCAGAGGCCGAGAAATTTTTGATAAGTCCTTAATGAACCTCCTATAAAATCCGGAGTGACCAAGGAAATTTCTTATACCTTTGATGTCCTTGGGACATGGCATCTTTTCAATAGCATCAACCTTGGCTTTATCAACTTCAATACCTCTTTCAGAAACTTTATGCCCCAAGACAATACCCTCATTAACCATAAAGTGGCACTTTTCCCAATTCAAGACAAGATTAGTTTCTTCACATCTCTGCAAAACTCGACCAAGATGCTCAAGCAATCATCAAACGAAGATCCATAGACGGAAAAGTCGTCAATGAAAACCTCACAAATCTTTTCACAAAAGTCAGAGAATATAGCCATCATGCATCTTTGAAAGGTAGCAGGTGCATTACATAAACCAAAAGGCATACGTCTATAAGAAAAAGTACCAAAAGGGCATGTAAAAGTAGTCTTTGATTGATCTTTAGCCGACACATGTATTTGAGAGAAACCAGAATAACCATCTAGAAAGCAGTAATTTGTATGTTTGCATAATCTTTCTAGCATTTGATCGATAAAAGATAAGGGGTAATGATCTTTCTTAGTAGCCTTATTTAATTTGTGGAAATCAATTACCATCCTATAACCTATAATAATTCTTTGTAGAATCAATTCATCTTTATCATTAGTAACAACATTAATACCTCCCTTCTTAGGGACACAATGAACAGGACTTACCCACTGACTATCAGCAATGGGATAAATTATAGCTGGTTTGGCATCTGCTTTAGTATTCCAATTTAGTATTTCTTTTCTTATCACTTCTTTCCTTTTAGGATTCAGACGTCGTTGAGGATCACGAACTGGTTTGGCATCTGCTTCCAAATTTATTTTATGTTGACATAGAGTGGGACTAATGCCCTTAAGATCATCAAGAGTATATCCAATAGAAGCATAGTGCTTCTTCAGAGTTTTCAATAATCTTTCTTCTTCATGCTCTGAAAGGTTAGCACAGGATATATCTTCTTTTCATCAAGATAAGCATATTTAAAATTATCAGGCAACGGTTTAAGCTCAGACACGGGATCACCCTTAGGTGGAGGGGGATCCCCCAGGATTTCAACAGGCAAATTGTGTTTCAGCATAGGTTCTTGTTTAAAGAATACTTCATCTATTTCCCTTCTTTCATTCATAAACATATCATTCTCATGGTCTAGCAAATATTGTTCTAAAGGATCACTAGGAGGTACGGCAATAGAAGAAAGAACAATAATTTCATCCTTACTAGGCAATTCTTCTTCACGGTGTTGTTTACTAAATTTAGAGAAATTAAACTCATGAGTCATATCATCCAAGCCAATAGTAACAACATTCTTTTCGCAGTCTATCCTAGCATTAACTGTATTCAAGAAGGGTCTACCAAATATAATGGGACAAAAGCTATCTCGTGGGGAACTAAGAACAAGAAAATCAGCAGGATATTTAGTTTTCCCGCACAAGACTTCAACATCTCTAACAATTCCCATTGGTGAAATAGTATCTCTATTAGCAAGTTTAATTGTAACATCAATTTCTTCTAACTCAACAGGTGCAATGTCATGCATAATTTCTTTGTATAAGTCAATAGGTATTGCACTAGCACTAGCACCCATATCACATAAGCCATAATAACAATGATCTCCTATTTTAACAGAAATAACAGGCATGCCTACCACAGGTCTAGGTTTATCTGTATCACTGGGTTTAGCAATTCTAGCAGTTTCATTACAAAAGTAAATAACATGCCCATCAATATTATCAGACAAGAGATCTTTAACAATAGCAACATTAGGTTCTACTTTAACTTGCTCAGGAGGTGTATATGTTTTAATATTGCTTTTATGAACCACAGTTGAAGCTTTAGCATGATCCTTTATTCTAACAGGGAAAGGTGGTTTCTCAACATAAGAAGTAGGAACAATAGGATCATTATAGGTGACAGTCTTTTATTCAACTTTAATAGGTGCAGCTACTTTTACTTCTATGGGAGGATGATATTTAAACCACTTCTCCTTAGGGAGATCAACATAAGTAGCAAAAGATTCATAGAAAGAAGCTACTATCTCAGAATCAAGTCCATATTTAGTGCTAAACTTACGGAAAATATCAGTATCCATAAAAGATTTAACACAATCAAACTTAGGTTTCATACCTGACTCCTTACCATTGTTGAGGTCCCAATCTTCAGAGTTGCATTTAATTCTATCCAATAAATCCCATTTGAATTCAATAGTCTTCATCATAAAAGAGCCAGAACAAGAAGTATCAAGCATGGTGCGATTGTTATTAGAAAGCCGAGCATAATTTTTTTGAATAATCATTTCTCTTGAGAGCTCATGATTGGGGCATGAATATAACATTGATTTAAGCCTCCCCCAATCTTGAGCGATTCTTTCTCCTTCGCGAGGCCAAAAATTATATATATGATTGCGATCATGATGAACAAGATGCATAGGGTAATACTTTTGATGTAATTCTAATTTCGATCTTTTGTAGTTCCATGATCTCGTATCATCACATAGCCTATACCATATCAATGCGTCTCCCTTCAAAGATAAAGGGAAGACCTTCTTCTTAGCAACATCATCGGGTATACCTGCAAGCTTAAATAATCCACAAACTTCATCGACATATATTAGGTGTTCATCAGGATGCTTTGTTCCATCTCCTGTAAAAGGATTAGCTAGCAGTTTTTCTATCATACCGGAAGGATACTCATAAGGAATTTCATTTTCATATTCATTTTCAATAGGTTCAGTAGGTTGAGGAGCAACTCTTTGCTCTACTAGTCGGGGTGAAGATACCCCGAACAAGCCCCTCAGAGGATTACTTTCCATAGTAACAAGTGATAGTAAATTTCAGCGCACTATATAAATTTTTCCTTACCAAATTCCACCTACCAAAGACGCTTCACTCCCCGGCAACGGCTCCAGAAAAGATTCTTGATGACCCACAAGTATAGGGGACCTATCGTAGTCCTTTCGATAAGTAAGAGTGTCGAACCCAACGAGGAGCAGAAGGAAATGATAAACGGTTTTCAGCAAGGTATTCTCTGCAAGTACTGAACTAAGTGGTAACAGATAGTTTTGTGATAAGATAATTTGTAACGAGCAACAAGTAACAAAAGTAAATAAAGTGCAGCAAGGTGGCCCAATCCTTTTTGTAGCAAAGAACAAGCCTGGACAAACTCTTATATAAGGAAAAGCCCTCCCGAGGACACATGGGAATATCGTTAAGCTAGTTTTCATCACGTTCATATGATTCGCGTTCGGTACTTTGATAATTTGACATGTGGGTGGACCGTTGCTTGGGTGTTGTTCTTACTTGAACAAGCATCCCACTTAGGATTAACCTCTATTGCAAGCATCCGCAACTACAACAAAAGTATTAAGGTAAACCTAACCATAGCATGAAACATATGGATCCAAATCAGCCCCTTACGAAGCAACGCATAAACTAGGGTTTAAGCTTCTGTCACTCTAGCAACCCATCATCTACTTATTACTTCCCAATGCCTTCCTCTAGGCCCAAATAATGGTGAAGTGTTATTTAGTCGACATTCACATAACACCACTAGAGGCTACACAACAAACATCTCATCAAAATATGGAACGAATACCAAATTCACATGACTACTAATAGCAAGATTTCTCCCTTGTCCTCAGGAACAAACGTAACTACTCACAAAGCATATTCATGTTCATAATCAGAGGGGTAATAATATGCATAAAGGATCTGACCATATGATCTTCCACCAATTAAACCAACTAGCATCAACTACAAGGAGTAATTAACACTACTAGCAACCTACTAGCACCAATCCCGGACTTGGAGACAAGAACTGGATACAAGAGATGAACTAGGGTTTTGAGATGAGATGGTGCTAGTGAAGATGTTTATGGAGATTGCCCTCTCCCGATGAGAGAAGCGTTGGTGATGAAGATGGCGATAATTTCCCCCTCCGGGAGGGAAGTTTCCCCGGCAGAACAGCTCTGCCGGAGCTCTAGATTGGATCCGCCAAGGTTCCGCCTTGTGGCGGCGGACTTTCATCCCGAAAGGTTGCTTCTTATTTTTTTTCGACGAAAGACTTCATATAGGAGAAGATGGTCATCGGAGAGCCACCAGGGGGCCCACAAGGTAGGGGGGCGCGCCCTAGGGGGGGGGCACCCCCTACCCTCGTGAGAAGAGTGTGGGCCCCCTGGTCTTCATATTTGGCGAGGAGTTTTCATTATTTATTATAAGGTATTCCGTGGAGTTTTAGGACTTTTGGAGTTGTGCAGAATAGGTCTCTAATATTTGCTCCTTTTCCAGCCCAGAATTCCAGCTGCCGGCATTCTCCCTCCTTATGTAAACCTTGTAAAATAAGAGAGAATAGCCATAAGTATTGTGACATAATGTGAAATAACAGCCCATAATGCAACAAATATCGATATAAAAGCATGATGCAAAATGGACCTATCAAGTATTAAGTTAAAAACAGAGTAACGCCTTAAGCAAGATGACAGGATGTAGAGGGCACTCATGCAATATGATGAAAACCCCATCTTGTTATCCTCGATGGAAACAATACAATACGTGCCTTGCTGCCCCTACTGTCAATGGGAAAGGACACCACAAGATTGAACCCAAAGCTAAGCACTTCTCCCATTGCAAGAAAGATCAATCTAGTAGGCCAAACCAAACTGATAATTCGAAGAGACTTGCAAAGATAACCAATCATACATAAAAGAATTCAGAGAAGATTCAAATATTGTTCATAGATAGACTTGATCATAAACCCACAATTCATTGGTCTCAACAAACACACCGAAAAAGAAGATTACATCGAATAGTCTCCACAAGAGAGGTGGAGAACATTGTATTGAGATCCAAAAAGAGAGAAGAAGCCATCTAGCTAATAACTATGGACCCGTAGGTCTGAGGTGAACAACTCACACTTCATCGGAGAGGCTATGGTGTTGATGTAGAAGCCCTCCCTGATCGATGCCCCCTCCGGCGGAGCTCCGGAACAGGCCCCAAGATGGGATCTCGTGGAAACAGAAAGTTGCAGTGGTGGAATTAGGTTTTTGGCTCCGTATCTGATAGTTTGGGGGTACGTAGGTCTATATAGGATGAAGGAGTACGTCGGTGGAGCAACAGGGGCCCCATGAGGGTGGAGGGCATGCCTGGGGGGCGGGGGGTAGGCGTGCCCCCTACCTCGTGGCCTCCTCTTTTGTGTCTTGATGTAGGGTCCATGTCTCCCGGGTCTTGTTTGTTGATAAAATCACGTTCCCGAAGATTTCATTCCGTTTGGACTCCGTTCGATATTCCTTTTCTTCGAAACCCTAAAACAGGAAAAAACAGCAATTCTGGGCTGGGCCTCCGGTTAATAGGTTAGTCCCAAAAATATTATGAAAGTGGATAATAAAGCCCAATAATGTCCAAAACAGTAGATAATATAGCATGGATCAATCAAAAATTATAGATACATTGGAGACATATCAAGCATCCCCAAGCTTAATTCCTGCTCGTCCTTGAGAGTAGGTAAATGATAAAAATAGAATTTTTGATGCGGAGTGCTACTTGGCATAATTTTTAATGTAATTCTTCTTAATTGTGGTATGAATATTTAGATCTGAAAGATTCAAGACAAAAGTATAATATTGACATAAAAATAATAATACTTCAAGCATACTAACAAAGCAATTATGTCTTCTCAAAATAATATGGCCAAAGAAAGTTATCCCTACAAAATCATATAGTCCGGCTATGCTCCATCTTCACCACACAAAATATTTAAATCATGCACAACCCCGATGACAAGCTAATCAATTGTTTCATACTTTTGACATACTCAAAACTTTTTCAATTTTCACGCAATACATGAGCATGAGCCATGGACATAGCACTATAGGTGGAATAGAACGGTGGTTGTGGAGAAGACAAAAAGGGGAAGATAGTCTCACATCAACTAGGCGTATCAACGGTCTATGGAGATGCCCATCAATAGATATCAATGTGAGTGAGTAGGGATTGCCATGCAATGGATGCACTACAGCTATAAGTATATGAAAGCTCAAAAAGAAACTAAGTGGGTGTGCATCCAACTTTCTTGCTCATGAAGACCTAGGGCGATTTGAGGAAGCCCATCATTGCAATATACAAGCCAAGTTCTATAATGAAAAATTCCCACTAGTATATGAAAGTGATAACATGAGAGACTCTCTACTATGAATATCATGGTGCTACTTTGAATCACAAGTGTAGTAAAAGGATAGTAACATTGTCCCTTCTCTCTTTTTCTCTCATTTTTTTATTTGGGCCTTTTCTCTTTTTTATGGCCTCTTTTCTTTCTCTTTTTTTTTTCCGTCCGGAGTCTCATCCCGACTTGTGGGGGAATCATAGTCTCCATCATCCTTTCCTCACTAGGACAATGCTCTAATAATGATGATCATCACACTTTTATTTTTCTTACAACTCAAGAATTACAACTCAATACTTAGAACAAAATATGACTATATATGAATGCCTCCGGCGGTGTACCGGGATATGCAATGAATCGAGAGTGACACGTATGAGAGAATTATGAATGGTGGCTTTGCCAAAAATACGATGTCAACTACATGATCATGCTAAGCAATATGACAATGATGGAGTGTGTCATAATAAATGGAATGATGGAAGGTTGCATGGCAATATATCTCGGAATGGCTATGGAAATGCCATAATAGGTATAAGCGAAGGTGGAAGGGTGAGAGTGCGTATAATCCATGGACTCAACATTAGTCATAAAGAACTCATATACTTATTGCAAAAATCTACATGTTATCAAAGCAAAGTATTACACGCATGCTCCTAGGGGGATAGATTGGTAGGAAAAGACCATCGCTCGTCCCCGACCGCCACTCATAAGGAAGACAATAAAAAAAAATCATGCTCCGACTTCATCACATAACGGTTCACCATACGTGCATGCTATGTGAATCACAAACTTTAACACAAGTATTCTTCAAATTCACAATTAATCTACTAGAACAAGTTTAATATCACCATCTTCATATCTCAAAACAATTATCAAGCATCAAACTTCTCATAGTATTCAACACACTCATAAGAAAGTTTTATTATTAATCTTGTATACCAAGCATATTAGGATTTTAAGAAAATTACCATGCTATTTAATACTCTCAAAATAATCTAAGTGAAGCATGAGAGATCAATAGTTTCTATAAAATAAATCCACCATCGTGCTCTATAAGATATAAGTGAAGCACTAGAGCAAAACTATATAACTCAAAAGATATAAGCGAAGCACATAGAGTATTCTAACAAATTCCAAATCATGTATGGCTCTCTCAAAAGGTGTGTACAGCAAGTATGATTGTGGTAAACTAAAAAATAAATACTTAAATCATACAAGACGCTCCAAGCAAAACACATATCATGTGGCGAATAAAAATATAGCTCCAAGTAAAGTTACCGATAGAAGTAGATGAAAGAGGGGATGCCTTCCGGGGCATCCCCAAGCTCTGTCTTTTAGGTGTCCTTATATTATCTTGGGGGTGCCATGGGAATCCCCAAGATTAGGATCTTGCCACTCCTTGTTCCATAATCCATCAAATCTTTACCCAAAACTTGAAAACTTCACAACACAAAACTTAAAGTAGAAAATCTTGTGAGCTCCGTTAGCAAAAGAAAACAAAAGACCACTTCAAGGTACTGTAATGAACTCATTATTTATTTATATTGGTGTTATACCTACTGTATTCCAACTTATCGATGGTTTATAAACTATTTTACTAGCCATAGATTCATCAAAATAAGCAAACAACACACGAAAAACAGAATCTGTCAAAAACAGAACAGTCTGTAGTAATCTGCAGCTAGCGCAAGATCTGGAACCCCAAAAATTCTAAAATAAATTGCTGGACGTGAGGCATTTATCTATTAATAATCTGCAAAAATAATTAACTAAATAGATCTTCCCAAATAAAAATGGCAGCAGTTCTCGTGAGCGCTAAAGTTTCTGTTTTTACAGCAAGTGTAACAAGACTTTCCCCAAGTCTTCCCAACAGTTCTAATTGGCACAAACACTAATTAAACACAAAAAAACAGAACCAAAACAGAGGCTAGATAAATTATTTATTACTAAAGAGGAGAAAAAAATCAAGGAATAAAAATAAAATTGGGTTGCCTCCCAACAAACGCTATCGTTTAACGCCCCTAGCTAGGCATAACAAGCAAGGATAGATCTAGGTATTGCCATCTTTGGTAGGCAGTCCATAAGTGGCTCTCATAATAGATTCGTAAGGTAATTTAATTTTCTTTATAGGAAAGTGTTCCATGCCTTTCCTTAATGGAAATTGGAATCTAATATTTCCTTCCTTCATATCAATAATTGCACCAATCATTCTAAGGAAAGGTCTACCAAGTATAATAGGACATGAAGGATTGCAATCTATGTCAAGAACAATAAAATCTAAGGGTACATAATTCCTATTGAAACAATAAGAACATCATTAATTCTTCCCATAGGTTTCTTAATAGTGGAATCCGCAAGGTGCTAGTTTAAAAAGCAATCATCAAACTCACGGAAACCTAACAAATCACACAAAGTCTTTGGAATCGTGGAAACACTAGCACCCAAATCACATAAAGCATAGCATTCATGGTCTTTAATTTTAATTTTAATAGCTGGTTCCCACTCATCATAAAGCTTTCTTGGGATATAAACTTCCAATTCAAGTTTTTCTTCATAAGATTGCATCAAGGCATCAACGATATGTGTAGTAAACGCTTTATTTTGACTATAAGCATGAGGAGAATTTAGCACGGATTGTAACAAGGAAATACAATCAATCAAAGAGCAATTTTCATAGTTGAATTCCTTGAAATCCATAATAGTGGGTTTAGCAACATCTAGGGTTTTAATTTCTTCAATCCCACTTTTATCAATTTTAGCATCAAGATCAAAAAATTCTGAATTCTTGGAACGCCTTCTAGGTAAAGGTGGATCATATTCAGTCCCATCATTATCAAGATTCATATTGCAAAACAAAGATTTAATAGGGGACACATCAATAACTTTTACATCTTCATCTTTATTTTCATAGCAATCCGGTTTAGCAACCATCTTATTAACTAAGGTAGCCTGCTTATCCGAAATTTCAGCAGTTAATTTCTCAAGATGAGCAATTTGGGATCTCAAAACATCGAATTCTTTAGACATATCATCAAGCTCTTTATTCATAAAACTCATAAAACTTTTCTGTTCTTTAAGCTCGTTTCTGAAGAAACTATTATGTTCAAATTGCAAAACCATAAAACTCCTGACATTACTTTCGATCTCTTCTAGCCTTTTAAGGTGGAGATCACCAAATTTAGGTAGAGTCATTGAGGCAAGCAAGCAACTAACACACAAGCAAACAAAAAGCAAGCGGGCAAAAAGAGGCAACTAGAGAAAGAGAGGGAGGATAGAGAGAGAGAGGGTGAATAAAACGGCAAGGGTGAAGTGGGGGGAGAGGAAAATGAGAGGCAAATGGCATATAAGGTAATGCGGGAGATAAGGGTATGTGATGGGTACTTGGTATGTTGACTTTTGCGTAGACCTCCCCGGCAACGGCGCCAGAAATCCTTCTTGCTACCTCTTGAGCACTGCGTTGGGTTTCACCGAAGAGGAAGGGATGATGCATCAAAGTAGCGTAAGTATTTCCCTCAATTTTTGAGAACCAAGGTATCAATCCAGTAGGAGGCTACGCGCGAGTCCCTCGTACCTGCACAAAACAAATAAAACCTCGCAACCAACGCGAATAGGGGTTGTCAATCCCTACACGGTCACTTACGAGAGTGAGATCTGATAGATATGATAAGATAATATTTTTGGTATTTTTGTGGTAAAGATGCAAAGTAAAATAAAGGCAAAGGAAATAACTAAGTAGTAGGAGATCAATATGATAAAGATAGACCCGGGGGCCATATGTTTCACTAGTGGCTTCTCACGAGAGCATATATTCTATGGTGGGTGAACAAATTACTGTTGAGCAATTGACAGAATTAAGCATAGTTATGAGAATATCTAGGTACGATCATGTATATAGGCATCACGTCCGAGACAAGTAGACCAACTCCTGCCTGCATCTACTACTATTACTCCACTCATCGACTGCTATCCAGCATGCATCTAGAGTATTAAGTTAAAAACAGAGTAACGCCTTAAGCAAGATGACTTGATGTAGAGGGATAGACTCATGCCATATGATGAAAACCCCATCTTGTTATCCTCGATGGCAACAATACAATACGTGCCTTGCTGCCCCTACTGTCACTGGGAAAGGACACCGCAAGATTGAACCCAAAGCTAAGCACTTCTCCCATTGCAAGAAAGATCAATCTAGTAGGCCAAACCAAACCGATAATTCGAAGAGACTTGCAAAGATAACCAATCATACATTAAAAAATTCAAAGAAGATTCAAATATTGTTCATAGATAGACTTGATCATAAACCCACAATTCATCGGTCTCAACAAACACACCGCAAAAAGAAGATTACATCGAATAGTTCTCCACAAGAGAGGGGGAGAACATTGTATTGAGATCCAAAAAGAGAGATGAAGCCATCTAGCAAATAATTATGGACCTGTAGGTCTGAGGTGATCACACTTCATCGGAGAGACTATGGTGTTGATGTACAAGCCCTCCGTGATCGATGCCCCCTCCGGCGGAGCTCCGGAACAGGCCCCAAGATGGGATCTCGTGGATACAGAAAGTTGCGGCGGTGGAATTAGGTTTTTGGCTCCGTATCTGATCGTTTGGGGGTACGTAGGTATATATAGGAGGAAGGAGTACGTCAGTGGAGCAACAGGGGGCCCACGAGTGTGGAGGGCGCGCTTGGGGGGGGGGGGGGTAGGTGCGACCCCTAACTCGTGGCCTCCTCTTTTGTGTCTTGACATAGGGTCCAAGTCTCCCGGGTCTTGTTTGTTGAGAAAATCACGTTTCCGAAGGTTTCATTCCGTTTGGAATCCGTTTGATATTCCTTTTCTTCGAAACCCTAAAACAGGCAAAAAACAGCAATTCTGGGCTGGGCCTCCGGTTAATAGGTTAGTCCCAAAAATAATATAAAAGTGGATAATAAAGTCCAATAATGTCCAAAACAGTAGATAATATAGCATGGAGCAATCAAAAATTATTGATACGTTGGAGACGTATCAAGGCTTGCCAAGTTTGGTGGTCAAATGACATACAATGAGAACTATACAAAAAACAAAATTACAAATTTTGGTCAAAAAGTGCACATACATTTTGAGTAATTTAGTTTTTTTTTGTATAGAGCTCCCCGGATGTCATTTGACCATCAAATTGTGCAAGCCTCTCTAACATTTGTTGATGATCATTCCCATAAAGTTGCAGATTTTTAAAAATGTTTTGCTATATTTTTGGTGTGGGTGTAGTAGGGGTGCACCGAGCTGGGGTGCAGAAAAAGCACTCTCTATGCATAAAGGTACAGAGAGCTAACCTGACAGTTTTAAGCAGAGTTACCCTTCCCCCTTTAGGGTGGAGTACCCAGCACTCCACCATGTGAAGGCCTATTTGAAGGGCTACAGAGCCCAACAGTAGCAGGCATGTGGCGCTAAGAAGTCAGGAAGGCGGCCCATATCCAGGAGCAGAGGGAAGCTCAACTTTGGCAAGTCCATGAGCAAGTGCGTTGTATCCAAATGCCCAGGAGACGACACAACAATCACCTACATGTTTCTGAAAAAGAAAAAGAAAAAGCAGTCACCTACATCAGTACGCATGCCGTGTATATTGGATCTCTATTCAGACGAATCGTTTCGAATAAATCTGGTGAAGATGAAGAGTAAAAGGCAGTTATGTTTGCACGTTGAGGGACCGATTTTTTTTGAAAATGCAAATACGGAGGAGTGTTGGCATCATGCTATGGACGAAGAGATGGGAACGACCAGGGACAACAAAATATGAGAGCTCATGGATCTTCCAAACAGCCACAAAGGCATAAGGCTGAAGGAACTGTACAAAGTCAAGAAAGATGCAAAGAAAACTTGGTGAAGCATAGAGCAAGGCTCGTAGTTATGGGATACATGCAAGAGCCAGGTGTGGATTGAAGGAAATATGCCCTAGAGGCAATAATAAAGTTGTTATTTATATTTCATTATATCATGATAAATTTTTATTGTTCACGCTAGAATTGTATTAACTGGAAACTTTGTACATGTGTGAATACATAGACAAACAGAGTGTCCCTAGTATGCCTCTACTAGACTAGCTCATTAATCAAAGATGGTTAAGTTTCCAAGCCATAGACATGTGTTGTCATTTGATGAACGGGATCACATCATTAGAGAATGATGTCATGGACAAGACCCATCTGTTAGCTTAGCAGTATGATCGTTTAGTTTATTGCTATTTATTTCTTGATGAATTATACATGTTCCTATGACTATGAGATTATGCAACTCCCGAATATCGAAGGAACACTTAGTGTGCTATCAAACGTCAGAACATAACTGGCTGATTATAAAGATGCTCTACAAGTGTCTACGATGGTGTTTTTTGAGTTGGCATAGATCGAGATTAGGATTTGTCACTCCGATTGTCGGAGAGGTATCTCTGGGCCCTCTCGGTAACGCACATCACTATAAGCCTTGCAAGCAATGTGACTAATGAGTTAGTTGCGGCATGATGCATTACGGAACGAGTAAAGAGACTTGCCGGTAACGAGGTTGAACTAGGTATGATGATACCAACGGTCGAATCTCGGGCAAGTAAGATACCGATGACAAAGGGAACAACGTATGTTGTTATGCGGTTTGACCGATAAAGATCTTCGTAGAATATGTAGGAACCAATATGAGTATCCAGGTTCCACTGTTGGTTATTAACCAGAGACGTGTCTCGGTCATGTCTACCTAGTTCATAGTTTTCGAACCCGTAGGGTAAGCACGCTTAACGTTCGATGACAATTGGTATTATGAGTTTATGTGATTTGATGTACCAAAGGTTGTTTGGAGTCCCGGATGTGATCACGAACATGATGAGGAGTCTCGAAATGGTCGAGACATAAAGATTAATATATTGGACCATGTTATTCGGACACCGGAAGTGTTCCGGATAGTTTCAGATAAAACCGGAGTGCCGGAGGGTTACCGGATACCCCCCCCCCCCCCCGCGTGAAATATGGGCCTTAGTGGGCCCTATGGGAGAGAGAGGGTCACGGCCAAGAGGTGGCGCCCCCCAAGGGGAGTCTGAATATAAGAAGGGGAGGGGCGCGGCCCCTCTTTCCCTCTCCCTCTCCCTCTCCTTTCTTCTTCTCCTAGTTGGACTAGGAAAGGGGGGAACCTACTCCTACTAGGAGTAGGATTCCCCCCCCCCCTTGGGAGCGCCCCTTGTGGCCGGCCCCCCTTTCCTTTATCTCCGTCTTCCCTTCCTTTCCCCTCCTAGTTGGACTAGGAAAGGGGGGGGAACCTACTCCTAGTAGGAGTAGGATTCCCCCCTTGGGGCGCGCCCTATGAGGCCGGCCACCCCCTCCTCCACTCCTTTATATACAGGGGAGAGGGGCACCCCATTGACACACAAGTTGATTTTTTAGCCGTGTGCGGTGCCCCCTCCACGGTTTTCCACCTCGGTCATATTGCCTTAGTGCTTAGGTGAAGCCCTGCGTCGGTAAACTTCGTCATCACTGTCACCATGCCGTCGTGTTGACGGAACTCTCCCTCGGCCTCAGCTGGATCTAGAGTTCGAGGGACGTCACCGAGCTGAATGTATGTAGATCGCGGAGGTGCCGTGCGTTTGGTACTTGATTGGTTGGATCGCGAAGACGTTCGACTACATCAACCGCGTTACTTAACGCTTCCGCTTTCGGTCTACGACGGTACGTGTGTTGGGGAACGTCGTATTTCAAATTTTCCTCCGATCACACAAGATCTATATAAGAGATGCGTAGCAATGAGTATGGAGAGTGTGTCCACGTACCCATCAAGGAAAGTGGATGCGTTAAGTAACACGGTTGATGTAGTCGAACGTTTTCGCGATCCAACCGATCAAGTAATGAACGCACGACACCTCCACGATCTGGACATGTTCAGATCGGTGACGTCCCTCGAACTCTAGATCCAGATGAGGCCGAGGGAGACTTTCGTCAGCACGACGGCGTGGTGACGGTGATGATGAAGTTACCGACGCAGGGCTTCGCCTAAGCACTACGACAAATATGACCGAGGTGGAAATCTGTGGAGGGGGCACCACACACGGCTAAGAAATCAACTTGTGTGTCTATGGAGTGCCCCTCTCCCCTGTATATAAAGGAGTGGAGGAGGGGGCTGGTCCGCCACATAGAGCGTGCCCCAAGGGGGGAATCCTACTCCTACTAGGAGTAGGTTCCCCCCTTTCCTAGTCCAACTAGGAGGGGAAAGGAAGGGAAGAGGGAGATAAAGGAAAGGGGGGCCGGCCCCCCTCCCCAATTCGGATTGGGCTTGGGGGGGGGCACGCCCCTCCTCTTGGCTGCGTGACGCCCGCATAATTAAGCTACAGTAAACCTCTATTAACGATGCCATGTCACCACGATTACTATTGTTAACCTCACGATGCATCAGCTCCCGAAGTGATCGCGTTCAAAATCGGGCAAACAATAAAAGTTGTTCAAATCAGAAACTAATTTGTTCATTAAATAACAAATATTCCAGAGACAATTCTAAAATTGAAACCAACATTATTGGAATTGGGTAAGAGACTCAAACATCCTCAAACAGTGACTAAAGACAATATTTATCGACCTTTTATTTAATCTAAGTCAAATATGAAATTATGTTTTGCCCAAACTAGTTTTTGGTGCTAGGGTATACTGCACTGCAAATTATGAGCTAGGTCCCTTTTTTGTAAAAGTCCTTTTGTGGCCTAACTATTTGCAAAACAGAACATGAGAGAAAATAAAATAAATAAAAAGAAAAAGGAAACAAGTATAAACAAAAAAAACGGGCAAAGGGACCCGGGGCCTGCTAGGCCTTGGCCCAACTGGCCGGCCCAACCGCACCTCTCCTGGTCTATATGGCCTCTCCCCTGTGACCTAACCCCCGATCCACCCCACTCGCAGCCACTCATCCCCACGTCGTTCTCCCCCTCCCCCGATCCAAAATTGGATCGAGGCGCGTCCCCCGAGCCCAATCAATCGCCACGTGGCGCCCAACGCCGCAGGCTGTTAGGGCCCGCGCCCCCGTCCTCCCCCGCTTCCGTCGCGCCAGAGCCTTTCTCCCTCCCCCCCCCTCCCCCCCCGCCGGCGCCTCACCATCCCGGCCGCGTCCGGCGATACTCCCCGCAGCCCCGGCGAGCGCGCCTGTGCGCGAGGACTGCCGCATCTGCCCGCAGCTTCTTCGTCTTCCTCGCGCAGCGCCTGCAACACCACTGGCCACCGCGGTCATTGCCACGCCCCGCCGAAGCTCACCACCGCCTCGTGAGCCATGGCTTCCTCCTCCTCACCCCATGCTGAGGGCGTCGTCTCCGCGCCGCGTCCCCCGAGCCTTCTACTCGGCCTCGCACCTGCCAGCCCATCCGGCCGCCGGACCTCGCCGGCAAGGTTCCTCCGGCCTCCCCGAGCCCTCCTCTGCAACGATGTGAGCATCCGGATCCCCCCTGGCCTCTCCCCTCTCTTCGTCGTGCCTCGTAGGCGCCCTGCCGACGAGGCCGTGCCTCTGCCGCCACTCGATGCCGACGTGGTGGTCGATTCCAACCGTCCCAGCTCCTGCTAGAAGCTCAAGTGGGTGTGCGGCGAGGCCCTCATCCGATCCATGACGACCGCCGCTAGAATGCTCGCCGGAGGCGAGCGCACGGTCGTCGCCGGTGCGCTCTCCCTCAATGCTGTTACCCTGCTGACGTGGCACTGCGATTATCACTTAATTACCATGCTAATCAACCCCCTATGTCATTGACCAGTGGTTCATCCCTGCTAATTCCCACTGTTTAATAAACCTGTTAACTAAGTAGACAGTAACATGTGGACCCCAGCGCCCAAATAACCCTTCACTTAAAACATGCCCCTGGCAGTAGGCCCCAATACTTAATTAGATTAACTAAAATCGTTTAAAACTTTGTTTAACAAAAGGTTCCACTAACATATGGGTCCCACTGCTAAATAAATCTAGTTAGATAAATAGTTTAACCATCTGTCTATGACATGTGCCCCCCCCACATGTCAGTTGGACCAGTCAAACAGGTCACTTGCTGACTGTTGACTATTGTCTAGGCAGTCAATAGGACCCACCTATCAGTCAAATAGTCATATCCCTGGGTACATTTCTGTGTACCCGTAGCATATAGTATTTAATATAATTTCGAATTAAATTAACTATAGAATTTCAGAAAAACAATTTAGACATTGAAAAATCCTAGAAAATAATCCGTATCTCGGATGAAAATACTTTGTACATGAAAGTTGCCTCTCTGTTGTGCCTAAGTAGGGCTGCGACGTGTTGATCTTCCGAGGCCGGGCATGACCCAGAAAAGTGTGTCCGGCCAAATGGGATCGAGCGTGTTGGGTTATGTGGTGCACCCCTGCAGGGAAGTTAATCTATTCGAATAGTCGTGATCTTCGGTAACAGGACGACTTGGAGTTGTACCTTAACCTTATGACAACTAGAACCGGATACTTAATAAAACACACCCTTCCAAGTGCCAGATACAACCGGTGATCGCTCTCTCACAGGGCGACGAGGGGAGGATCATCGGTTAGGATTATGCTACGTGATGATACTTGGAGGACTTCAGTCTACTCTCTTCTACATGCTGCAAGACGGAGGCTGCCAGAAGCGTAGTCTTTGAAAGGACTAGCTATCCCCCTCTTATTTCGGCATTCTGCAGTTCAGTCCACATATGATAGCCTTATTCCAGTTGATACCAATGCATACATATGTAGTGTAGCTCCTTGCTTGCGAGTACTTTGGATGAGTACTCACGGTTGCTTTCTCCCTCTTTTCCCCCTATCCCTTCTACCTGGTTGTCGCAACCAGATGTTGGAGCCCAGGAGCCAGGCGCCACCTTCGACGACGACTCCTACTACACCGGAGGTGCCTACTACTACGTGCTGCCCGCTGACGACGACCAGGAATAGTTTAGGAGGATCCCAGGCAGGAGGCCTGCGGCTCTTTCGATCCCTATCCCTGTTTATGCTAGCCTTCTTAAGGCATACTTGTTTAACTTATGTCTGTACTCAGATATTGTTGCTTCCGCTGACTCGTCTATGGTCGAGCTCTTGTATTCGAGCCCTCGAGGCACCTGGCTTGTAATATGATGCTTGTATGACTTATTTTTATTTGTAGAGTTGTGTTGTGATATCTTCCCGTGAGTCCTTGATCTTGATCATACACATTTGCGTGCATGATTAGTGTACGGTCAAATCGGGGGCGTCACAAGTTGGTATCAGAGCCGACTGCCTGTAGGAATTCCCCTTCCACACTCCTTGGCCGAAGTTGAGTCTAGTCATTACAAAACTTTTACTAACATGGCTGTGTGCCTTACGGGCCCTCGTCGCCATTGGGTGGTATTAGGATCTTTTATTCCTCGTCTATACTCTGGGATTCTAACTCTCTCCTACTCGGGTTAAATGATTTTGCTAAAATCTAACTCTAGGTTCTCGTTACCACTTCCTGCCGAAGAGCCCCTTCATTACAGATGATCGACTGCTTCAATAGAAGATTCTGACAATACTCTCCGATGTTCTCCCGAAACCTTATGCCATTGCTTTTGCAATTCTCTACCACCGAAATATCCCTATGGATAAGTATTTAGACCTGTCGTGCTTACTTTTATTCCTAGTCGATCTTGTTATTATAAGA